>NW_014555567.1:268352-268553 GCF_001313825.1 Dinoponera quadriceps
GGGGGGGGGGGGTGGAGGGTAAGCCCTAAGCCGGAACGGCCCTTCGCTTAGCGCACGCTCCATTTCTCATCCGGCGTTTAATATTTCGAACGGCCATCCTTTTTAAACGTTCTTTACTACCGCTCCTCAGGGACGGCGGCGGTGCGCGCGGCCTGCGGGACACGGGCTCTAAATTCTAATCTAGAAGCACAAGTCGGTGGA
>NW_014555567.1:268779-412330 GCF_001313825.1 Dinoponera quadriceps
GGGGGGGCTCGCGCGCGTTCTTCCTCCGCTTTCTTCTTTTACATCCCCCGAGGCTCGGCTTTACGGCTCATTTAGCAATTCGCTTATTTGCGGGCAAGAAGTGGCCGCGTACGTGGCTTTACGCTTTGTTTGTGCGTAATCACGGGAGAGAGAGGGGGGGAGGGGAAGGGGGGATGGATGCTCGACGACGAGACAAGGAGAGGCGAGGAGAGGAGAGGAGGAGCGGCAAGAAGAAGCGAAAGGGAAGAACGGGAGAACGAGTGACAGAGGGAGGAGGAGGATGAGCGACGGAGAGAGGAGAGAGGGGTCTGGAGGAGAGGGGCTAGCTTCGTTCTCTACAATCGCAGGGAGGGTTTGGAGTTTAAGTCGCTTTTAATAGCGAAGCAGCTGTCGCCGGATCTGCTTGTCTCCTTTTTATGGTCGATGTCTTCTTCTTCGGCGAATAATGCCGGGAAATAATCCGGAACGAAGGAGCCGCCTCTCCCTTTTCTCTCTCTCTCTCTCTCGACGTACGGCGAACTTTTCCGCCAATAAAGCCGCTTCTAACCCGTTTATTCCTGGCGTACCGACGCCGCGCCAGGATCCTTCGTCCTTATTAACTCATTATGTACCCGCCTGATTGCGCGTGTCTGATCGTCTTAACCGGGATTGTTCGCGCGCGCGCGCGCGCGTGCGGCTTTTTTTATTGCAAAAAATTCCCGCTGTTTATAGTTTCTCACAGAACTTCAGAACGACCGAGACCGTTGAAGTAACATAACGCGTGTTATGTATAGTCGAAGTTGAATGCTCGTGCCATTTTGACCGCAAAAACACGCGTGAATTCCGATCGAGAAATCGGCGTATATATCTTCCTATTTTATTTGAGCGCTTTGCCAGACACCGATATGCAGAAAAAAAGATATATGCCAACGTCCGTCCGTCGTATCAATTTAGCTTTGATAAGCGGATTCGATATATTCCTAGCCGGGAAGCGAAACAGTCCCGGCCGCAGGGGGTGCAGTTTGTTCGGAATGAAATCAGGAAAAGCGCAGAGAAAGAGAAAGAAAGAGAGGTTACTCGCGAGATCGCGAGAGGATAATTGGAATAATACAAATAATATTATAATAACAGTAAACACAGCAATGTGAAATTTATGGCGCGCGCGCGCATAATATGGGTTCCTTAGCGGATCCGGGAGTGCGTTGCGCGTTCACTCGTCCACGGTTCTTAAATTAATGAGGTGTAAACCGCATTGCGCAAAGCGCGAGTGTTGGTTAAAGTAACGTTGCCATTAGTTATGCCGCGCATAAACAAAGATACTCCTACTTTTGTTTCGCGCGCGCGCGCGCGGCTATTCCCGCGGTATTCTCGCGCGACGATCGCCCGCGGCGAGAAATCCGCCGTTTCTCGGAATACTTTTGCAATATCGCACCGGCAATAATTGCTCAGCATTGCATTCACGCGCACCGCACGTTTCCGAGGCTTGCGAAAGCGCGCGCCAACATCTGTCTTTGGATTTTTCAGGATTGCTCCCACCGTTCGGCGTTCATTATCCGATTTCACAGTTGGAGCACCGGCGGAAAGATATTCACGTTCGTGTCAAAATTAATTATACCGTAATTAACTGTAGATGAGAAAATATATAATGCGTTGATTAAATACGGGGAGAAATAAATTTGCTAGCGAAGCCATCGTTCTTGTTCCATATTTGTCGCGACGGCAGTAAGATTTAGTCAGCGTAACCAAATTAGCGAATCATTCGTAATCAAAGCAGAAGCAGTTTTGTCACCGGGATAAGAAGTATTCGGGTGACGTCCGCTTCTGCCATCATAGTTTGAATCTAATTGACAATAAATTCTGCGGAATTGACCAATTGCATTAGCCAATTAATTAAACTGATCAGTGGGAGCCACGGTCAATTCCATTAATTAATCGTCGATCAGATCTGAACCATAATGATAGAAATGGCACGGAGGAAACAAATTTTGCTGGAACGGTAAATGTTTGTCAACATAGTGACAGCAAAAAAAAATTTGTTTAAACAGCAAAAAATTCGTTTGGTCAGCAGAAAGATTTGTCAAGCGTACTTATTGTCCGCATATCCAACAAACAGCAATTAATGCTCGGCACTGCTGTTCTAACAAAATTTGTTTTCCCCGCGCGAACATGAGTGAATTCGCCCTTAAGACACGACAATTTCTAAAGATGAAATAGTGTTTTCATATATTTACTAACTTGTTCTTACAGCAAAATGATTTATAGATTCGGCAAAATAATTCAACGAATGGTGATTAGTATTCTTGACAAATAATTTTATTATATCCATGTAATAACCGACAGAGTTCGCTGCAGCGATATAAAATTTGCGGTCCCAGGAATTTATTTTTCTCCGTGTAATTTATTACTATGATATAAATAATTATTTTTAATTATTTGACGCTCTTTCGTTACATCTTCCGCTTTCTCGAACAAGTACTTGATTCTTTTTCTCGTCTTAACTTTTTCATATAAAAAATCCCGCATATACATACACACATAAACACACACACTCTCTCTCTCTCTCTCTCTCTCTCTCTCTCTCTCTCTCTTTCTCTTTCTTATTTTCTTTCTCGATCGAAAATAAAATCACTCTACATTATTCGGTCGTGCTAACGTTGATGTTCTTTATTGGAGGCTGATACCCTTTAGAACGGAGCATCTGCAAGGCGCGTCTTTTTTACGCGACGCGCGGCATTTCCAGGGTTACCGCTGCGGGCGAACCCCGCCCGTCGGATTTCACGTGTGCGGGGCAGTCTGAGAGGGTGAATAAGTCCGAGCCGAAACTTAACGACGTAATGAACGTCTGACAGAGGATTATTTATCGACGGCAACGGGGCAACGGAAGAAGGGCCGACATTCGGTCAGGGGGAAAAGCGGGAGGGAAGACGAACGATCGGCACCGTGGACAAAATTGGCGCGGCAATTAGCGCGGGGTAAGGGGCCAGTGACTTCTTTTAATTGAAGTGTATACAATACGGAATTTGCTTTCGCTAATTGATCGCCCGATGATTTGTCGGCTCGGGATAATAAGACACGCGCATTAGGAACGGAGAAAGAGAGAGAGAGAGAGAGAGAGAGAGAGAGAAAGAGAGAAAGAGAGAGACGGAAAGGAATAAGCGCGCGGAAGGATTATCGATTCCCTTATATGTTTATAACGAGCCGTGAGTTAGAGTTGTAAAATTAGTCGGTCGATTAACGTATGCGAAATACAAATGAAGAAGCCAAGCAGCAGCGAGGCGAGTCTAACTCAAGACAAAGAACCGTTGACTTCTTTTAACATGAATTACACCGCTGTGTAATTTTCGTGTGAATGAAATTCGGCGAAAGAATGTTTAGAACACCTGAGAAGGCCGAGGTATCGAGGAAATCGTGTCTTAATAAAGTATAATCATTGAATCGAATAGAGAAAGAGAGATTTAATAGGAGGATTCGATCTTTATACGGAAAGACCCGAGGTCGATACTCGTCGGTCGAACTCCATCAAGCGAGATGGCACCGATCTTTAAATGGTAAAGGCAGGGATAAATTGTTTTGGCTCCGCCCTGTAGTAAAACAAATGATCACAAAGATACCGCTTGCTCGTTAAAGTCATTCCCGCGAAGGTGGTCTCGCTCTCGCTCTTTCGCTTTATCTCTCTCTCTCTCTCTCTCTCTTACTCTCTTCTTCTCATTTTTCTCTTTCAGGATATTCTTCGTTACGCGAAGCGTATAATTTTCGATAGAACCGAACGTTAGAAAAACGCAGCGCGTCGGCGATGCTAATTAGCGCGAACGAGTAATAAGTAAGTCGTATCCGGTGAGCGGTCAGGCTCGTCTTGGTCATATCGAGAGGGTCACGCGAGACTTTCACGCGAGTAACGCTTTAAACAGACAAAAAAGAAACAGCGGTCGTTGACGAATTTTACTTTCTTCGCGATTCATACTCTTTGCAATGACGAGATTTCAGGATAAATTCGGAAGCAACTTTTTCTGAGCGCATGCAAAGTATATAAGGTTTTTTCGGTCACGATTACAAAGATATCGTTTCTCGTCGCTGGGCTATCATCTGGTCCCAATTCTGTTACACGAACTAAGATGGTTTTCGTGTACTGACCCTTCATATAACTCAACGTTAATTATTCTCGCGATTAAACATTAAGTCCAAATTCTCTCGAGGTCGTTTGAAATCGATCGTGGACTCCAACGAAGAATAATTACGTTCATTCATATCAGAGGCTTAGTTACTGATATTTCTAATAGACGGTCTCAGATATCATATTTACATAAATGAGATCGACTAATGACCAAAATTAGTTATACCGAGAGAGAGAGAGAGAAAGAGAAAAAGAGAGGTATATTCGAACTTCCAGCTTCCAAATTCAGGTTCCCATTAGGTAGCCGTTGGACGAAGGGCCTTTGGAACAGCGATTCCCCAATTCTTTCGAGCGTCATACTGTCCCTGGCCGTATTATTAGACGCATTTTGACTTTTCAATAGAATACAAGTTAAGACAAGAAGAAAAGCAACTAATTTTATGTTTACTCCATTAGAATGATTCCCGGTGTCAATCAGCGCTTTCAGTTCTGCAACCTTCTGAGACGTCGAATCACTTGTTTCGTCCATCATTTTTGCGAACAATATTAATATTTTTCCGCCGGTGATCAAGGAATTTGAAGTTTCAACTGAACAAACATAAGACTAAACTCACGTCTGTTCCCGTTATTATGAATAATGCAACTAGCGCGGACTCATACTTGTTCATACCGAAGGTCGTTGTAACAACCAAGTGAAATGACGTCGTAAAAAAAGATACCTTTTACAGAATAATTCCTTAACGTAATTCGATCGGTGGATGAGCCGTGTTATAAAGCTGGTCCTCGGGAGTCGATGAAATATGAAAAATTAAGTATTGCGTCTAATAATACGATTTGCAGGAACTGTAGGCTCTCGATTCGGGGAGCGGGAGAGGGTTAACGGCAAGCGATCGCTCCTCTTATTCGGTCGCGCGACGCCCGCCCGACCGGCATCCCCGCGTGTCGATCACCGCGGGTGCGGGCCTCCTCGTTCATCGAGGCAGGAGGAGGCCAAGTAGGAGGCGAAGTAGGAGGAAGTGAAGTAGTAGGAGGACTCCTCCACCACCACCGTTGGCTGGCAAATCCTGCGGGAGTGCTGCTCCGACGGACACCTGTAAGCACGCAGACTCCCTGCAGCGCCGGACGCACGGTGCCACGGGCAAGAGTCGCAACGCCGAAATCAGATCCTGATCAGGATCCTCGCGTCTCGAGCCGCTTCTATTCCTTCGCTCGCTTCGCGATCATCGCGCGAGTGTCCCGAGAAACAGAGAGAGAGAGAGAGAGAGAGAGTGCCTGGTGCGCGTGTCGAATTTTTCAGAGCCGGCTCGCGAAAGAGAGAGACAGCTCCGTTTCCGATCGCGCGGAAATTCGCGGAGGACTCGGAAGAAATCCTCGAGTCGTCCAGAAGACGATAATCTCTCTCGTCTTCGATCAACGGAGTGAATTCCGCGGAAGATCCTCGAAGAGCTCACGAACGCGGATTCAACGCGGAAACTCGCCGATCGGAGGAGCTTTCCCGATCGCGGGAGAGTCGCGGAGATCCATCGATCGTCGAGCGATTCGGCTCGCAAGTGTGGCCCCGACGTCGTCCTCGTCCCGACCGTCCCGTCGCGATCCCGCCGCCGGCTTTCGGCCGCGAATCTATTCCCGTCGGCGTGCGCACCGCGATCCGCGCTTCTTCATTTCGAATTCGAATTCGCAGCTCCCGGCCCGTCAATGCACGCCACGGTGCATTCGAATTCGCGCGATCGCAAGCACCTCTGCCGGGAGAGTCGCGGCTCGCGCTCCGATTGAGACCAGCGGACTTCCTCGGTGTGCTTCCTCTCGTTTTCAATCGTTAGTAATTGGATTCTAACGAGAGACCCGTGTCGATAGGAGGAGGACACTTCCCAGTTCCCGGTGAGAATTGCGCGCGAGACAATCTCTGCGACGGCGGCACCTCGTCTCCGAAAAACTGACTCCCCGTGAGCGGCCGTCTTTATCGATTAGCCCGATCGCGCGGCGGAAATGAGAAATTCACGATGGGAATGTCCCCGGAAAAGCTAGACACGATCAATAATTGGAAGCGTGACCGTTGAAATAACGCACGATAATAATATCGAGCAGGAGCTGGCGCGCTAAGCGTACACGCATACACTCATGGCCGCGCCGAGAAGATAAAGATAATAATTTCCCGTAACAAATGGCGACGCTTTTCGCGCGTTGAAACGCCGTGAGGATAAAGGTAATCATTCCCGTCTGAAAGATTTTCGTTTTCCTCGCGAGCGAGAGGAGGGATCCAGCGGACTGTTTGATCGCGCGATCACCGCGCGAGGTGGCACGCGATGGACGCGACGAAGAGGTCTCGAATCTTCGCGGAGCAGCGATCCACGCAGCAACGACGGACGGCCGGCGGTCTCTGAAGGAGATTTTCCGCGCCGACGGGAAATCGTCTTCGAGGGCTTCCTTCCGCGAACGAAAGAGAGAGAGAGAGAGAGAGAGAGAGAGCGCGACGATGTTAACCCTCTAGAATGCGAAACGGGAAATGATGCGGATTAAGAAGCGAAGCGGTGCCAAGGTCTGGCTTCTTCTGCTGCTCCTCGTACTGTTGGCCCAGGGTGGCGGATGTATAAAATGGCTGTAAGTAATCCCCGATCCACTTTTCACCACCGTCCGATTCCGTCGCGGTGATCGCGCGCGCTCGCGACGATCCCCCCTCCCCTCCCTCCTCCCTATAATTTCTTCGTCTCGCGCGTTCACGTAACTCGTTGACGTTGCGGTAAATCTCCGCGACAGAATCCGCGTCCGCGTGGCATTATGACACGCTCGTGGACACGTTCGAAATCAGTCAGTCAGATCGGCGCGGGGGAGAAACTCGTCCTATTGCGTGGAGAATAATCTCCGGACGGTGATTTTTGTACACTGAAGAAGAATTTCCGGTCGAATAAACGTCGATCAAACGATGCGTCCGATTGTTATTTTTATTATCCAATCAAGCAATCGATACCTTTATCCGATGAAATATCCGATGAAGTTACCGATAAAATTACCGATGAGACCTAATCGGCAAATTAGTCGCCTTTCGTACATCCGTTGTGTAATTTGCATCGCATAAAGACACGACTCGATCGGACATATTCGTTTGTTACTTTTTAATTGGATCATCCGACCGGATATGATCGGACATTTTTCTCGGTGTGCGAAAGGCACTTATTGGATGCTCGTTTCGCACGAGCCGAAATTTCTTACAACGCGTGTCCTCATTTTTGTTTGTCCCGACGTCATTCCTCCCATCGTCGCTGCAAAGCGACGTCTTCATTTCGCATGCTTCGACGAGTTTATTCACTCCGATAATAATACAGAAAAGAAGAATAGGCTCCCACAGCTAAAAACTAACCCCCGCGGTTAAAAATTAGCTGTCCATGTATTAAATTGAAGTTTAGTTGATTTAGCTGATTTTTTGTCCCCGTACGTAGTTTTTAGCTCCTAAAAACTAGCTCTGGTAACCAAATTTCAGTTGTATTATACTATATAATTCTTTTTTTCCGTGAAGCTTTTTCTGATGGCGAGCTTTCAACACGTGCTAATTGAAGATACTCGATATTCCACTGAAGTATTCAGATTTCGAACATTTCGCGTTAAGGGTGTTTCTAAAATCGATGATTAAAAATCGCATTTTTAAAACCTACAATTTTCTTTACACTCAATATTTTGGACAATCAATCTCGTAATTACGTAATTGTAATATGAGCTGAAAGTGTGAGCGCACGATGTAGTCGGACGTTCCTCAATCATCGTGCCTAGAGAATAAGAGAGAGAGAAAGAGAGAAAGAGAGAGAGAAAGAGTAGAGGGAAAGGAAGAAAGAAGAACAGAATAGAAGTATCCGAAAAGTTTTTTGATGATCGAGGAACCCTCGCAATAACGAGTTCCATTCGCGCTCTCACGTTCGCTCGCGGTGGAGCGGGTTCGAAGATTAATGTAGGTCCGTTAATGAGAAACAAATAGATTAGCGGCCGAGAGGGGGACACTCGGGGTCGGGCGAAGCGAGGGAGACGCGGCTTATTCCCGATCTCGATCGTTAGTTTTCTCGGATCGAGGAGAGATCGAACACGGCGTGATTTAAGGACGATCCGGTGGCGGCACGATGTAAATTTCGTGCTCGAGGAATGAAGATATCGTCGAAGGCTGCTTTATGGATATCGCATAAATAGCGCAACAGCGCGTTGCTCCTCGCCTCCTCATTATATTCCAGCTAATAGCGTTTCTCGCGAAGGAAGGAGAGAGATCGCGGACGAGATCGGCGACGGCGTCGGTTTCAGAAAGGCCACGCAGCTCGCGGCCGATCTCGCGCTCGACTCATTTCTCTCTCGCAAACGTCGCTTTTAATTATCGACGACGACTTCCTCGAGCCGGAGGAGAGTCGAGAGGGAGCACGTCGGTTCTTCGCAAAATATTTCGACGGAGCTTTCTTCTTTTTCGTCGCTTCATCGGGCAATATACCCGAAAGAATTCTTCCTCTCTCTTTCCTTCGCTCGATTCCCCACGACGCAGCGACAGAGCGCCTGAAGAAAAGCCGTCGTCGTGGTCATTTTTAGATCCGGGCCAATTTCTAGATCTGGACTATCATTGATCGTGGACCACAGAAGTGACCGGCCCGCGAGCTCCGACTTGGCAGCAAATAGACAGATTTCAAATAAACAGAGCGAACGCGCGAGAGAGAGCTCGCCACCGGCGCTCTTCTTCGCGCCGCGAAACTCCGTTGTACGCTCTTAAGCGTGCGTCACATAGTACCTTTGAATCCGACGTGCTAATTCCTAAATGGAATCTATTTCGAGTCACTCGCCGCATGGCGGATATTTTTCCCAAAAGTCCGAAGAGTACGGGAAGTAACGGTGGTACACGAGGTAATGATGAACATATAGCGATTCGAGATCGGAGATCCACCGTCCTTACGAAGCGTGGATGATGCGCAAAACCTTACGTGACTTTTTCGGTAAATACGAAAGCGAGGTAAAAGGGAAATGATCATCACTTCAATTCCAAGATACACGTTTGAGGAGGGACGAACGGAAAATTGAATGGGAAAAGGGTGAAAACGGCAGAATGGGTGCCTCGAATTCACCAGAACACATATCGCCAGTCTTTCGTGTTAAATATGTACACCTCCAGTCGTCATTTTACGCACACGTTAACGTAAAAGTGAACAATTCTATTTTCACCGTAAAATTACATTTTCTCCGTGTAATGTATCTTATCACGCCGAAGACTTCTCGATTTCGAAGTACTACCTTCTCATCTATCTTTTTACGATACTCACGTCCCTTCTAATTACGCGGGGTTTTCATTTCAACGCGCACCCCGAATTTTCGATACTCAAGAGCTCAAGGGTGTATTCGCTTCCCTCCTGTGCCTTCCTCCGCTCCGCTCCGAGAGCGCATTTCGCAAGCCGCTCCTCATCATCGCTCGCCGATTTCTATCAATCATCCCTCACGCCGGGACTCCTCTCATGCGGAGCTCGTCCGTCGAAGACGTCCCGTCGTAACATTCAAGGCCGCAGAGCAGAGGGCCGATCGTCGGGCAACCCTCCTTACTCGAGGAGAGTCCTCCGGTCGCTCTGCGTATACGCGTTAATTGCCGTGCGATTCGCATGGCGAGTTTCATCATTCAGAGGCCGGCAAAGAAGGGTACGAGGCCTACCGGGACGATCGCCGGCCGGCAGCCTGGGAGGGGGTGAGAAAAGCGGAAACAGAGAGAAGGCTGCGCGGCCGGTGGATGATGAATGGCGGAGTGATGGTGGTTTTGCGTGCGAAACCAAAATAGCGGGGGAGAGAACGCGAGGCGACGAGAGAGGAGGGAAAATGCGGGAAAGGAAGACGAGGCGCGAGGCACGAAGCTCGTCAGATGGGTGGCCGGGGGGGGGGGGGGATGATTAGGGGTTGCCCGCGAATCGTGATTTATAAACGGCGCTTTCCAAGAACTCACCCTTCTCCCTCTCCCCCCAAAAGCGAGAGAGATTCTCGGGTCGAGGCGATTCTTTTGTTTATAATTATTATCGCGGCCGACATTGACGGATGATAATCGAAGGGGCGGGCGGTCCGAAATCGCGCGTTCTCATTACGTCGCCGAGGAGGGAGGGGGAGGGGAACACAAAGCGGCCATCGATCCCCTGTGTCTCGGGAGACTCGCCAGCGACAGGGCAGCGGTGACATGTTCAACGATGATTTTTCTGCATTAAGGCGCGGCCGGCAATCCAGCCGCGTTACGATCCTTCATCCGGAAACGGCGGATCCTTCGAAACGAAGAAAAATGACGCTCGTCTCGGAGCCGGCTCGGAGGAAGGGACGAGGTGAGAGAGGGCTCGATCGTTTTTTGAGTCGGCGGTGGTTGTGAAAATTTCAGGAGACTCGGACGAGAAGCGAACGAGCTGCCGCCGGATATAAATAGATAAGCGGAGACTTGCTTCTCCTCGGACGCTCCGCTCCTTCTCGCCGCGTCTCGAGGTGCGGCCGATACGCCCGATATGATTCCCTAATCTCCTCGTGAAAAAGGAAGAAGGCGAGAGAGAAGAGAAAAAAACGGAAAACGAGCGGACGGCCGATCTCGGATCGCGTCTTATGAATTCATCAATCATCGGCGGGCCGGGCGATCGGAGGATCGCCAGGACTCGATGACTCCGAGACGACGGCGACGTCGCGCAGATAACATTCTCGCGATGCGATCCGCGAGCCTTTCAGCGGGACCGGCCGTTTCTTCGTGGAGATCGAAGCCGAGGATCGATTTATAATAATTTACGCTGCGCCCTTGACGCGCGTGCGCGCGAGATCGCTGACCGTAAGTAGTCAGCGCGCTGAATCACACTAGCGCGCTCGCTATTTATAAGATCACTCTCTCTCTCTCTCTCCTCGACGGGGAGCGATCTTTACAATGCATCGCTCGTAAATCACATTCGCATTCTCGCTAACGCGCCGAGCGTTCGAGCGAGCACGGGATTACATCGCGCGAGTGCGATTACGGCGACGACGACGACGCGAGACCGTGCGGGACCTGCGTAGTCGCGTCCCACGCAACTCGCGATCTCGACGGCGTCTCGTTAATCTGTCACTCGGTGTACATCCCGACGTCAAGGAGATTAAGCTAAACAAATCGACGTAATTGCGGAGCGAGTCGCGGATTAATCGCCCGACCAAAGTGCGTCTAGCCGATCACATCGGGAAGAAAGTGAAGAGAGCGCCGATGTGATTAATTCGCTCGTTTCGCGACGAAATACGGTAAAGTGTAACCGACCAAATTAAGTTAATCGCTAATTATCCTCGTTCTCTCTCTCTCTCTCTCTCTTTTATCTTAATTATCTTCGAACAATTATTAACGTGCGTTAATCTGGTTTCAAATATCCGATATTTGCAGGCGTCGTCTTACGATCGATAACACTAAAAATATCTTTACACCGCCCCCGTGAAGGAGAATCCGTCTCGGTGAAAAAGAGAGAGAAAGAGAGAGGGAGAGAGAGTGGAAGATCGCGAGCAAAGGGTAACACTCGCGAAGGTACGAATTGGTCACGCTCGGGCATTCGTGGGTGGGTTCAGGGTGGTCGAGTCGACGGGCTCTCCGCTTCCTCTCTCCCTCTCTCGTCTTCTCGGACGGGCAGCGGGCCGGGTCGTAGGCGCCCGCCTATTATCGGTCTCGTAAAAACTACGCTTTACGATTGCGCGAGTCAAAATGAATTTCGAAAGCACGGCAGCGCGCGCCCGTGGGCCGTTTCGAAACGCGGCCTTTTTTCCTCCCGGATTATTCTCCTTCCTTTTTCTCCTCCCTCCCCCTCTCTTCTCGCCGAGGAGCCGAAGGGACCGGCGTGCATTTTCATAAGAATGTCCCGCCGCGCGAACGTCCGTGAACCTCCTCCTGTCGCGGGAGCGGGCGCGCTGCGATTCCGGGGCGTAAAAACGCGGTTCACGACGCGGTTCGCACGCCGGTATGACGGAATGAGCATCGGTCGTTTCTCACTTCCCTTTACCACCGTAAACGGGGTAAACGTACGGGCGGGTCATTGCGGTCCCGTCCGAACGCGACGATCGTCTCTCACGTTGGCCGATTATCCTTCGCGTCCTCGCAAACGGAAGGATGACGCGCGCGCGTCGAGAGGATTATTTCCCACGCGACTATCACGCGCGTCCGCGCGATATCCTGTTAAAAGTAATAAGGAGGGACGCGTTTCCTCGATAGGAGATGATTTAATAATGCGGGGGGGGGCGCAGCTCGCGCGCGGAAAGGAACGAGCCGGCGTTTCGAAATCAACGTGAGAAGCGAAACGAAAGGCGCAGCATCGCGGAGAGAGAACGGAGCTCGGTAGCGATTCCACCTCGACATCCCGAGGCGGGTGCTGCGTACGATATTATGCGTAGCCAATGAAGAATAAGAGATAGATAAATAGATAGATAGATAGATAGACAAGGAGAAACGATCGGGCTATCCGCGGCGGCCCACGAAGGTGGTTATTAAACGATGCGGGCGAACGCGAGGTGCGCGAACGGCAATCAAAAAGCGCGAAGACCGCCGTGAGCAACCACCGTGTTGCCGTTGTGGTTGCGTTGCTCATTGTATCCTGTAAATTATTACACGCGCCACAATGGACAATTTTCATTCCGCGAGGCGCCCTCCGCAAATCACTTCGCGTCGCTCCTATTCCCTGCCATTTCGCATTCCGCTTCGCCGGAGCGCCTCGCGTAGAGATCCTTCGCGTAACGAGCCTCGTTTTATTACAACCCGGACGTGCTTTTCCCAGATAAATCACACGCGATCGGCTCGAGACAGATCACCGATTGTTACTCGCACTGCCTCGTTCTTAGTCCCGCCGATCCGCCGTTCGCGCTGCTGCGTTCGCTCGTGTTACGAGTTTCGTCTCGTTTTCACTCTCAAACCGGGCGTACGTTAAACAAGGAGCGAACAGCGAACGGCAAAGTTTCATTGTCACAATTTGCGAAAATACATACAGAAAGAAAGGTTTCTTTATCATTTGATATTCCTATTTGACTGAAACTGGTTTCGGAACGGAAACCCGTGTCCGATAGAACAATTTCTTTCTTAATGATTTTTTTTTACTTTCAGGAGGATACATTTTCCTATTGAACACGCGTTGGAGATGTGTTGTGAAACTCATCGAGGAAAAGCGCGACAATCTTCCCGTCCGAAATCGTACACAGCTGTTCGCTCGTTGTTCGTTCTCACGCAGTGTATAGCCGCCTTTAAGTTTGCTTTACAATATGCTCTTTGCGTCTTGTTTCTTGCTCTCTTTTTCATAAGTAAATTAGAAGCGAAGTTCTCGCAGAAGAAAGATAGAGAGCAGGAAGCAAAGCATAAAGAGCAAATTGCAGACTGAGCTTTAGGCCACGTCTCATTTGTCCTGATCAGCCGCTGACATTTTCCGATATCTCGCGATATCTGATAACACGAATTTCCGTCATCGGCACGTGTGTCAAGTGCCGATTAACATGTGCGCTCGATCCTCGAAATTGATCGTAATTAGATCGCCCGATCGCTCCAAGGAGCGTCGTGACCGACGATGCGCCACGCTGCACACCTATAATTAATTATCCAATACGCGATAGCAAATAGTCGCGCATTCGTCTTGGGAGAACGGCTCGTAAATTACCGCGGCGATACTTTGCGCGCGGCGTAGAGGCTGCAAGTCGCCTAGCGATGCGACTTGAAATCGTATCTATCCGCATAAGTGGCCCAACCAGTCATACATCCAGCTGGACGGCCCGACTGGCTGTCGCATGTACCGATTGCTCATTAAATATCGCGTCTCACGACGATGGATTGTCTTTCCGGATCCGGCCAGATCCGGCATCTACCTCTCGGCAGATGCCTCGAAATCGGCCGGAGGCCGCCCTCGCCGTGCCGTGAGCAGAATCGGAGATACTTTCTGCCGCTGGGCGTGCATTCAGCGTTACATCTGCCCGTATCCGACGTTCTAACGAGAACCGAAGTAACGTTACACGCGATAAAAAAAAACTGAGCTTGAAATCAAGCGAACTCGCGTTTAACGTTGAATGTGAATAACGTTGTAAGGTCAGGTACGTCCCGGGCATGATATCTGATCGAATTATATTTGAAAGTTTCGGAAAGGAACCGTGTTTTTCCCGATTTTTCCGCGGATTTTCCCGATTTCTCCGATCTTCTTCTCACGGAGGAAAGTAAATGTGGCAGGTTCTAACCGCACAAACGTGAAATTTTCCGAACGAACTTTTACATCTCCGGGACAGAAATCAGATAAATTCGCCGAAGAATTGGAAAAAACCGGGTTTTCCTTCTGAAATCTTAAAACTGTAGATCGGTTATCTCGCAGCTCAGGATGCAGAGAATTTCACGGGAGATCCAATTCTCAGGGGAAGATGGAAAGATCGCGTGTAACTGTTATAAGGGAGAATTGCCTGATTCTTACCAGTCATCTAAATCGTACCTCATTATTTTTTTCTGAAATTATTCTGAGTATAGTGCGATCCAGTGGTAAATATATCTACGATAATAAATGAACAATGAAAAGTATGACGAAAACTTGAACGAACTGCGTTGTGCGTCTTTTCTATATAATACAAAACACTTAAAAAATATCTGAAATAATACGAATTTCGCAAATCGCCCCTACATAGCGCAAACTACGAGAACGCGTCGAGTGTCTCATAAGTATTGAACGACTGTAAGATATTTTCTCATTTGAATGCAAGACAACTCTACCTTTAACAAACTGTTAAAACACACATCGCCTAAAGCGCGTTTAAAATCATAATTGGAATCTGGCGCGACGAAAGCGCGCACGGTTACGCTTTCTAATTTTCGACGTGTAAACGTAATCTCTCCCAGGCCATCGTCCGTCGTTAACTCCCCTTGCTACACCCGGGAGAGGAAAATCAAAATACGTTGTCATTAGAAAGCACTCTAATTACGACGGTATCTGTCAATCGTAAAAATTTCATAGAGAGATTTGATTATAACGCGTGTCGGTTTTACCGGTTTCTTCTTCTTTCCCTTTTTTCCTTCTGAAAGCCGCGATTTAAAGCCGTCTTATCGAGGTAAAACATATTACCGCCGGTGTTTCAAGGTAATCGCCGCCTACCACCTACTTAAGGCGAATCATTTACATAATTACACGTTCGATCCGCTACAACGTCATTCGCGAGGCACTGACAAAGATCGTCATCATGACAACCTGTGCTTTTTTTCCTCGCGCATATACGAGCGTTTAATTTTCGTAATAAAAAGGCTCATAAACGCGAAATGGCACGCGATATTGGGTTATTATTATCGCACGCGATCTAATGCGATTTATTGCGATCTAATGAGATCTGGTAATCGTTCAATTATTACAATCGGCACGAATCTGATCTGCGAGTGCTCCATTACAGGTAAAGGCCGGAAAAAATGTGTAATACACTAAATGTCATAAATATCGTAATCTGCACCGCTCTGATTTATATGTACACGGTAAAAAATGTTATGTTAAAGACGGTGCGTTGATATTTTAGGTTATTTTAATATGAGGAATGTGCTAAAAAATGCACAAATATGTGTTAAAAATATACAAATACAATGTTAAGATACATTTATCTTGTCAATATAAATATATACACAATACAAAATTTTGCGTGTCAATATATATGTTGACAGAGTGAGTATGTTATTTTAACACTATAATTGTATACTTTTTCACACATATTTGTATATTTCTTAACACTTTTAACACATTTTTTAACCTATTAAACACATTCCCCGTGTCGAAGTAATACAAAATTTCAATGGACCGTTGTTAACAAAAACTTTTCACCATGTGCCTACCTCACACGCGCAAATATAACAAGATCCACCACGTCGGTGGTCGAATTTGTTCCGGCTGGCCCGGTTTAACCCGCGTATCTCGCATTCCCGCGGTCAATTAAGATATCAAACCGATAATCAACCCTCGGAGCCTCGCGCGCTACGGGCGCCGCTACATTTGTTATTTTGTCGGCGCATTATGCGCGCGAGGGCTCCGGGGCGAACTCCTCCGTTAGCCCGCGTCCGATATCGAACAATCGGCGGAATAATCATCACGGACCGTCGCTTTAATCAACTGATAATTCGGCTCGAATATTTATTTACAGTTGGTAAAAACTTACGGCGCCGTGGAAATTTCTAGGCCGTTCCAGAAAATGTTTTCGCGCGCCTCGTCCCCCTCCTCTCTCTCTCTCTCTCTTCAACGAGAAAAAGGGTCCGACGACGAGCGCGTTCCGACCTCGCGCCCCTCATGCGTGCGGCTTTAATGAGCCGTGCGTGCGGAGAAGGCGCACGCGCGCGACCGTGCGATTTCCTCGTAAAGAAGCGTAATCTTTTACTGCCATCCTCTCGTGGGACGTCCTTTTCCCTTTTCGCCGTGCGCAATGTATCACTTGGTCGGGGCCGGAGCCCTGCTCTTTGTACCGGTGTGAAAAGTCACGCGGGAACTTGGGCCTGCAATTTAAATTTGAAATCGCCTAAGACACACACATACACATACACATATATGTCATACACGCCACGCACGCGGCATAAATATAGATATAGTGAAAGTGCGAGACAAAAGTTCGGTGTTCGGCGATAATAAGAGTAACAGAGAGAGAGAGAGAGAGAGGAGGGACACGAGTTTCACGGAAAAACGAGCGCGAGGCACGTTGGGGAGGAAGGAGCCGCGCGACTCCCGCGGGTCGTAAGTGCATCGCTCGTTCATAAGGTCGCGCCCGCGCGGAAATTAGATTCTCTGGTCGGGTCGTAACGCGCGTTCCGAAATGTCATCGGGAGGATAGTAGCGTCGCGCGAGCGAGCCTGCGACGACGACGACGGCGGCGACGGCGGTAATAATGAATTAGAGAGCCGCGGGCGCTTTTGATAGGGTAATTCCGAGGGTAGGCTCCGTGACACGGGGTTGGCGATCCGGCCATTCCCAGGGTTGTTACGTCTAGACGCGGCCGTGTGCACAGGCCATTCCGACTTTCAGGTGTCCGTAATTATTATCCCCCGCGTGCTCTCGCTCGCTCGCTCGCGAAAGGAGCGCGCGCGCGCGCGTATTCAAGCCGCGGCGCTAAGCCGAGGCGAGCCCTTTTCAGCCTCGCGCCCTATAATTTTCGAAATTCACCCCCCTGATTTACGGCTCGGGGCTGTACCGAGGCGCGCTCCGCTCGCTCTTTCTCTGTCTCGCTTTCTCGCTCTCCCTCCTTCTCTATCTCTCTCTTTCTCTTTGCCGAAGGTGGATAGCTCGCGGCTGTCGGCCTAACAGCGATCGCTCGCAATCGGAGTCGCGCATACCGACTGTTCTCACCACCGGGATTTCGCGTTCGCGTGTCACGGGAGCGTTGAGGACGGGGGAAGAAATAGGACCCTCCCGCTACGTGAGCGCCTAAGGTCGCGTCTGTGGTCGATTCTGCGATTTTGTATCTATTCGGGAAACGCGAGAAGTAATTCGCGATATCACCGCGTCAGCCGATAAGCCGGAGTCGCGAAGGCGAGACACCTCTGTTCGAGTATTTTCGACGGGTCATGTATCTGTAATTATCCACATTACCAGGACTTTGATTTGAAGATAACTGCGTCGGAAGATAATTTCGGCGTGATTTTGGAAAAAATAGAAACGGGGAATCTTTTGCGCAGCGGCCTCGGTCGCGCCGGCGACATGCACGTGTGGACCAAGGAGGCGTGCACCAGCGCGAAGAGCGCGGGTTTATTGGAGAGGAAGCAGGCGAGGGCCTGCAGAGCCACACCGGATCTGATGTCCAGCTTAGTGCAAGCCGCCGAGGACACGTCGACGGTGTGTCAACAGGCGTTTCGACATCGCAGATGGAACTGCAGCAGCATCGAGCGTGCGCCCGACTACACGCCTGAATTGCTCACAGGTTAGTGGCAGTTTGTATCTTGTGTACCTTAAGGTACTTACTAATTATAAATAAGGTCTTACTAAAAAAGGGAACATTGTGAAAAAACGAAGAATAAGTCGGACGTTAAGTGTCGCATTTCCCTACAAAAATTTGCGACTCCAATATTAGCGTCATTCTCGGAGACGACGTTGATCCTTAAACATGAGATATGTCGCGTGAATCTCTTTAACTATTAAATATTAAACGTCAAATTCCAAACAAATCAATATTGTGAATTCAGGGATTATTTTTCGACCCTTCGACCAATTAGACTTCGCCTCGACGCGCCTTTTCTCTCGGTCTCGTCGATTATTATGAGTTGATTTCGTCCGTAGTAGTTTTCATGACCGGTGATATTGCGCGAAGGAACGACGGGAGGGATACGAAAGGATGGAAAGTCCTGCGGAAACGTATCGGATATCTTTTGAGGAATTCCGACGTAAATAGGAAGACCTGCCTGCCTGCCGGCAGGCGCGCCTCAATTAGCGATCATTAACAAACCATGGGCTTCTCTCGGCCTTTATCCTCCTATCTCCGTGACCAGCCCCGGGTCGAATTAATCGCTCGCGTTTCACGATGATTATATTGTAAATAAAAGTGCGCCCGAGATATCGAGGTATCCTCCGTTAATGAGAAAACCGAGAAGCGCCGATGAGGAAACACAGCACGACCACGAACACGGCGTAACGTTCGCCGCTGTATTTTCCGTTCTCTCGGCGGCATGATAATCGGCTTTGCTTCAATCATCTCGATCAACGATGAAGGAAGAAAGACCGCGATTTTTAGTACGCAGATGTCCTACGAGCCAGAGATACACGCGCCTTTAATTAGAGAACGTTACACGATGAAATACGATATGATATTGTCAGCATCAAAAATAAATCGGATGCGACGAGCAAATTATACGATGAAAATTAAATTTGGAGGAAAACTGTTGTATCTACGATAACTTTTATAGTTTCAAAGTTTCGAAAAAAAAAAAAAAACTGTTTCTTCCTAACTTTCCACGAATTTTTTTAGTTTATTATCTTCTTTACGAAAAAACAGTCTAAATACGGCAGGTTTTAACTGAGTATACGTAAATGTTTTTAACGAATTTTTACACCCTTGGGAGAAAAACTGAAGAAATCCGCAGCAGAAATGGGAAAAACGATTTCATTCCAAAATTTTGAAACCATAATAATTTTCCAAAGTCTTACTTTCTTTGGTTTTGTTCACCAATATTGCTTCAACCCGTTGCGGTCTTATGTCGAGCAACACTCGACACCGCGTTTCGTTCCAACGCGTCCTATGACGCGACAGAGTCGACCTTGACAGAGTTTTCATCGTACGCTAAAAGAGATAAGATAAGAGCTGCGGTGTAGCATCATAAATATTTTCTAAAGTAAACGGTACCAGTCGGATGAGCGATTGGCGAAATCTGTGCGGACCGGCTGGGACGAAATTGCGAATATAGCGGACCGCAACGGGTTAATCAATACGGAACATCTCCTTTATCAATCATGAATATATCTCGAGATCAATTTCCACGGATAATCATAAGAAACATTAACTACTTCCTAGCTAAAAATTTAATATCTAACTAAGCAAATTTGATATTCACTAAACAAATTTGGTATTCACAAAAATGAAAAAGTTTAGACGGATCTCCTTCTAGGTAAATTATTCAAGATAGAATGTTGTTGAAATATTGTTTTAAACGGTGAGAAATTTACCATCGGTCACAGGATAATTTCTTTTTCTCGCTCGAGAGATATCGATTCGATAGGGGAGAGGGGGAAAAAAATTAGTCTCTTTACGTGCACCATCCCATTTCCGGATTCAACGTCTCCGTTTATCGCAGGCACGAGAGAGCAGGCCTTCGTCTACGCGATGTCGGCCGCAGCCGCGGTTTGGCGACTTGCACGGGGATGCGCTCTGGGGAGCCTCGCGGCTTGTTCCTGCGCGACGCCACCACGAAGAGAGCCGCCGTCACCCTCGGCGCTCATCTCACCCTCGTCCTTCACCACCATGTCCGTCTCCTTCGACACGCTGTCCGCGAGGAACTCCTTCAAGTGGGGCGGTTGCGGGGATGACGTGAGATCCGCCTCGAGGATGGCGAAGCGGTTCCTCCAGGGTGCTACGCCGCCTGGTACCGGCGCGACCGCCAAGTTCATGCACGCGGTCAATATGCATAACAACAGGGCGGGCAGGAGGGTAAGTTATATCTGCGACGTGAGACTCGCAATAAATAACGGAAGTGTTACCAATTCTTCATTGACGCGTTGTCATCACGTTTCGCTAATTAATTATGTTTATTTATTTAGGGCAAAACTTCCTAAAAAATATCCATATTTATTGTTCAGAGAAACTCTTCAACAAATCTATGCGAGTTAATTCGTAGTTGGCAGTTAGTGTATAGAAGAAAGAAATGCTAGAGTCAGGTAGAAGCAATTACCTGTTTCTCAGTCTCTTAAATCAAGTGGTATTTTTATCAATTTAAATATATTTTACCAGTTTGTACTAAATATTTACTTGAACGTGATAATACTTCAATTTGTAAATAAATTGTTGAATGTAAATGACAAATATTTCTAAATTTGAGAGAGTATTTACTAGAATTATGTATAATATTTTGTTTTCCACCGAAGAAATCTGGTTTTAAGTTTCGACTTTTCTGTCGAGTAGATATTTTACAAAATTCAATTCCGACATTCTCAATATAATGAATCTAATACTTGTCTCAATTATTCCGATACATACAAATAAATGCCTATTTATACGAAAGAGGTGTCATATCATGCGTATAGTCAATTCAAAGTCTACTTCTAATAAATATGTGCCAAGGGAAATTGTGGCTAACCATTTTACTCGGATTAAGTAAATATTACTTGAACGGTCGCACTTTTTCCAGCGCGTGTTAAAATGGAAGTGCAAGTGATCGTCACATTGCCGTTCATATTTGACGAACAGAATTTATCGTTCGACGCTTCTTGTCCGACTGATTGCCAAACGAGGCATCTCGCAAGAATTACGGCCGTTCGTCCGTTCGAAGAACCGATACCGCAAGGTTCTGCGTACTTTCCCCACGACTGCTAGCGCACAGCGTACAATTAGAATTAATATTTGGTACGACGACTCGACAGGCGGTCGAGCAATCTTTGACCTTGGAGTGCAAGTGCCACGGGGTGTCGGGATCCTGCAGCGTGCGTACCTGCTGGCGCGGTCTGGGCGCGACCGGGCCGTCCGCCGCCGGTAGTCGTTTGCTCCGCAGATACGCCACCGCGGCTGAGGTCAGACCGCGACCCGGCGGCAGGCTGCCGCCTCTGTATCACCACGACAATCTGCTGTACACCACCAAAAGCCCGGACTACTGTCTGCCGGACAAGAAGAGGGGTAGCCTCGGCACGATCGGCAGGTGAGAACCGTCATTACGAGCGGCTGTTGTTTCGCGCGATCAACAGCGACCGATCTCCTTCGATGTTTCGTGGGATAAATACGGAGTTTCTTGCGTGTCTAAATACGCGGAGAACTTCACAGTAACTGTAAAACCTTTCTCGATTTGGCCTCCGAATCAACACTTCGTCCTTCGTAGATGTTTGTTTCCGACGTGAACGTTTCTTTTCCTCCGTGTTTCCTTCTTTTCTCCGTTCACTTCTTCAGGATGAGACGCGACCCAGGACGAGAAATCTTTTTTCTCTCGAGGACAAAAAATTAACGGAGTCTGATATTTTAGACGATGCGAATAAATATTTAATTTGACTTCTGAGTCAGCGCCACGTATTTTATGGATTTCTTTCCGACGTTTCAGTTCACTTCTTTAGGATGAGAAGCGACGTGAACTGCTTTAAGCTCACGAAACGTCGGAGATAAATTCATGGAGCCCGACGCAGAGCTCGGAAATCAAATTAAATAAAAAACTGATAGAGTGCTCAGAGGTTGTAATGCAGATAACTTTAACGACTGTATAGATCAATGAGCAAAAAGAGGATTTTGTTCGTTTCTGTTTTGCTAGAGAAAGGATTTTAGCGTGTTCACGGCGAACGTTGCCTCTCTCTCTCTCTCTCTCTCTCAGACTCTTCTCGAGTCCCTTAACGGGAATAAAAGAACGAAGACGATGAGGGGAAGGCTGCTTCGTAAAGCGCGAAGGGAAGGGCGTAAAGGGCGAAAAGAAGAATGCAGGCCGGCCGACCACTTTTTTCGGTAGCCGCGGGCCGAGGATCCTCCTTTCTTCCTCGCCCACGGTGATCATCATCCTGCGTCCTGCGCGATTCTCGCGATAGGTCGTTAACTTCCCCTCGAGGTTCTGCCGCGAATTTGCCGCAGCTCGCGATAAAAGCGCGATCCGGCCGCTCGGGGGATGCCGAAGTTCCAGCCGAAACGATCGGTTTTACGGGCGTATTTACGGGCGGCCGAAGTTCCGGCCGACTTTCAGGCGGCCGGACGTTTCTCGGCTCGCGATTTTTCGTAATAGGATTTCATTAGCGCGCGAAACCTCGCGAAAACGCGCCGCCGCCGGCATTAATAGCGGCAGCGCGCGATTTTATCGTACGCACTTTCCCAGCTTGTGACTTGCCGGCGGTTATGGGCCGGCGCGGTGTGTAAAAGTGCGACGAAAAACCATTAGCACCGCCATAATGCGGCTTTTACGAGGCACCTGGTCATTGCTAACTCGCGGCTTCTTTTTTCGCCTCTCGCCCGCCGCCCGTCTTCCAGTCTCGCAATCGAAACGCACCGACAATCATTATTTCCAAGTAATGCCGTCTAAAGGGGTCTCTCCGTGTGTGTCACATTCTGCAATTTGTGGTTTTTTGCAAACGTCATTAAGCTCTTCTTCGTAGTAACATCTACATGAAGGATCGGTGAGAACAATCACGATGCTCTCATCCACGATCTCGCTTCAGCAACGAGTCCATTCGATTTCTCTCGGCCGGCGCTCCTTGTGAAAAGGAATACTTTCGATGGAATATGCACGAAGAAAAATTATTTCTAGGCACAGCAAATTTTATGTTTATCTCGACGAATAAAGCAACGATCACTGAGAAAAATCCCTTAATTACCAGAACCAAAGCTCTTTCATTGTTTGAAGATTTTAAGGAAACAGATCGAAGAATCACTTTATGATTTGTCGTTTCATGATCTGTCAGGGAAACCGATATCGAAAAGCTATTGTCGCCGATCATTCACCGTCATGCATTATTTTAAGAAATTATCATCAAGCCAATATAGAGACGTTCGTTAGAGCAGCAAATTACTTGCTCCCACCACCGGAGTCATTTTTTTCAGATTTATAAACCGTTCGCGGGTATATATCTTGTTAAATTAATTAATTAATTGTTAATTAAATTAACAAACAATTTTTCGCTGCAGCAGCAAAATGATTTCTCTCCATGTACAAGTCGCGTATAAAATAGTTAGTCCACGTAATGGGAGATCGCTGGCAGTTAGTTTGAAATTTCAATATTGATTCCTCCGTGCGTACGCACGGTGATTCGTTCGTAGCAGCGATTTCTTCTTAATCATTTGAGATTTATCGACACTTTTCCGACTGCTCGTTTCCCGATCGAAGGACCCCGTTCGTTCGTCGTCTCTCACACTCACTGCTCTCATTATCCCAATCGCTCTACATATTACCGTTAATCCTCTTACGACGTTAATAATTTAGGATTAAACTTCCGTGGCGCGCGCCGCTTCGCTCCGGTAAATTTGTTTCCACAACGGGGCCCGCGCTCTTTCCCGTCGTTCGTTCCCGCTTTGTAATCAAGCACGATATCCCTCCGCTTTCGATTCCGCGCGCCGGCCGCTCGCTCGTGGAACTTTCTTTCCTTCTCTCATCCTGTCTCGGCCGCAGGGCGTCGTCCGACACTATCAGGTGCTAATAAAATACTTGGCCTATCCTTCGCCTCTTTCTTGTCGTCGTCTCCGGGCGACGCGATGCCTAAGCCACACGCAACGAATTCCTCCTCCGGTTTCGATCTCAGTTATCTCCTCGGCACGGCCGGATAGCCGGTTTATTTATGTGACCGCGCCGGTAATTACGCGCGGGGCGAGAATGAGGAAAGAAAGAGAGAGAGAGAGATGACTTCCCCGGAGAGATACGGGGCGGGTCCCTCCTCCTCCTCCTCCTCCTGGAAGCTCGAAGACGACGTTCGGCCGAACCTGTTCTCGAAACCGAATGAACACGCTGTTTTACGACGAGCGCGGACTGCTCGCTCGGTTACCGTTACCGGGACTGCCCATTCACGGTCTTGTTTCCGTTTTTTCCGCCGCCGCCGTCGTCCGAGAGGTGCTAACGCTAATTTCGCTGCGCTGCGGTTTCGCGCGAATTCTCGAGCGCGGCTGCTCGCTCGCTACCGGCGTACCGAAGAGCCGCTCTTAACGATGATACTTTACGGTCTCCTGAAGAGCACTCGCGCCACGGGGTTCCCGAGGCGAAAGATCCGGCGCGCATCGTCCCATCGCAGTCATGGCCTCTTTAATTGGCACGTAGCGAGTTCTCCCCGGGTCGAATTTAGCGGTTAGCTCGTGTCCACGTCGCGTCTTCCTCCATTTCTAACGATCGTCGATTGAAGAGCGCCGATTGTAAAGACTCTCGATAAATTGGAGAACATCACGGGGAACGAAATTTTGCTACTACAGCAAATTGTTAATATAGTGAAGCATAAAAAATATGTTCGGACTGCGGAAAGATTTGTCCAATATTATAAATATTAATTGCTACTTGCTGGACATTGTATGGACAGCGAAGTAATTTGGTCGTGCCAATTAAATTTTATTACCGTCGCAACGATGTTTTGCCGCAGAAGTAAAATCATTTTTCCCGTGTAAGCAATTTTTCTCGCTATAACCATATTAACAATTTGCTGTTCCAGCAAAACTTTTCTCCGTGATTTTTATAAATTATACCCCCTCCCCCTCTTTCTCTTTCTCTCTCTATCGACGGGACCGACACAGGTCAAGAGTTTAAATTTCAACGACCCTCATTCGCGTTCAGAGCGAGTCGAAGGTGCGACTAGACGAAATTAGACCAGTTTCCGGTTTCCGCGCGGAGCGTTGAGCCACTCCGTAGGCGCGTTCGCTAATTCATCGAGCGAGCGAGGGCGAAAGAAAGCTGCGAGCTCACATCCGGCGTCGGAACAAGGGGCGGCTTTTTGCGAACGGTGATTGCATTCGCTACGGATTTTCCGACGACGCAGGAGATGGTCTCCACTCATCGTCCCCGGATTATCCACGCCTCTCGGGTCTTCGCGACTGAATTAAGATCACCCACGGCATTCCATAGGGCTGATGACTCGTTCGGCGGAGTCGCAGGAAGTGTCACGCGCGGATCCGGTGTGTGAATCCTTTGTCCCGTCTCTCGCCCGCTCCATAAATCGCCCGTCTGCTGCTTATTGTCCGCAGACGCCGCGCTTTCGTCTCGCGCGAGGGACGACGCGCGTCCAAGAGACGGCGTAAATTTCGTATCGCGGTGATTCCCGCGCTTCCATGCGCTCGCAATGACCCATTTCAGGGTCATACGAAAAATTGATCGAGAAATTGAATCCTGTTGAAAAATTCCCAGGTAGGAATTCATATAAGAAATCCATACGGGAAGTATCCAGATGGGGTCCCACGTCGTGCCAAAAATCCAGGCCCTACGTAAAAACCCATGTGGATGCCTATGTAAGTTCCTATATGTAGAAGAATCCGCACAGATTTCTACTGCAGGTCCCACTCTTTAAGATGATCTTGATCACCTTGATCACCGTGTTATGCCGGACGGAAAAATATTCATACTATTTCCCAAAGGAAAGCACCTGCGGGAAATTTTCAACAGGTCTCAATTTCCACATATTTAGCGCCGACTCGACGACTCTTCATTTCGGGACGATCCTACGATCGTCAGGCGACGGCGATGGTCGAAGCGAGCGCTTGGCTCGACTAACGAGACGAAATAGCCTTTCCCTTCCGAGGACGCGAGGACGTTATGACGGACGACGATAGCTTCGGAACGAGATCTTCGCGAGTCTCCGACTCTCAGTAAGTCATCGGCGATGTTTGATTCATTAAGGAACAAGCCGACTCTCCGCGCTCGATGTACGCTCGGCGTACATCTAGTCCGGATATTGGTTTCTTTGAGCAAACACGATTTCTCGCCGTCGCCCCGCCAAGATTTATCATTTCCGTGCGCGCGAAGAGATTTCTCGTCTCGTCCGAGAGGACACACCGAGTGGAACATCGTCGAGGACGCTTCGAGGACGCGCGTCCCCGAGACGGACGCTCGCTCGCTCGCGAGCTAATCCGACGTGTGTTTCGGACACGCCGATATTTTATCCGCTGCGGACTAATATATGGTGTCAGCTTTCCACCGGGGCAACACATCGACTCGCCCCGCCGGTTTACAGCTTACAACCCGGTAATTACAAGCCCGCGTATAATTATACAAAGTAGGCGTGGCCAAAGTGTTTATTGCTTGGACGCCCGTCTCTCGTGTGTGTGTGTGTGCGTGCGTGTGTGTGGGTATACACAGAAAGGTATCTCCTCGAGATCCTTTTTTCTTGACACCGACGATGTAGTCCACGCGGTCTAGTCTCCTCCTTTCGAGGAAAGCGATATATATCTTGACATCGACGACGGGCATGATGCAAATCGATTAATAATGGAGTCCGAGCAGCCTTAACGAAGTAAGCGCGCGACGAACGCTTCGACGAGATTATTAAAATGATATAGTTCCGTGGCTCCTTCTCCCGTTTCCCTCTCTTTCTCTCTCTCTCTATCTCGTTCTTTCTCCCTCCTTATAAATAATATCCAGCGAGCCGTATTACGGACTATAACGCGGGTAAATATTATTTACGAGTACGCTGACACGGGGCTTACCTTAGTATAGAGCCAGGGGGAAATAGCGCGGTTCAATTACGGCGCGTATGAAACTTAACGTGCAACCCGTAATATCCAGTAGTCTCGATCACGTAATCGGAACGATATGGTGTAAGTGATAAACAAGTTGATCAATCAGACGCTGGAAATGCGTCCGGTGCCGATAGAAGAAGTTTCACTATTCGGTTGGTAGAATTCGAGCGGGATCTGATTTTGTTTTCATCAAACATAATACATATTCATATATTTGGGTCGCTCATGTCCCCACCTTTCCGTTCACGTCCCGCTACTCCGCCTTCCCTCCCTGAGAGAGTTAATATAAATGATATCATTTTGAAACGTCGCAATGAGAGACTACGAGTGGTGAAAACGAGGAAAAACCAAATTCGCAGGCAATGCAACGGCAGCAGTTCCGGCTACGAGGGCTGCGAGTACCTGTGCTGCGGCCGAGGACACGTCACCAGGACCGAGGAGATCCTGGAGCGGTGCGACTGCAAATATTTCAGCTGCTGCTACGTGAAGTGCAAGACGTGCCGGAGGAT
The DNA here is from genome assembly GCF_001313825.1 of Dinoponera quadriceps. Classification (NCBI taxonomy): domain Eukaryota; kingdom Metazoa; phylum Arthropoda; class Insecta; order Hymenoptera; family Formicidae; genus Dinoponera; species Dinoponera quadriceps. The sequence goes on from NW_014555567.1 coordinate 296,125, forward strand.
CGTGAAGACGTACGAGTGCAATTGATTGGTACGCGGGGCCGACGGGGGCTGGAGCGATCTTAACGCGTGAATCGCGCGTCTCCGCGCGGCGGAGGTCCGGGAAAACTCGGCGGAAAACTCGGCGAGAAATTCGACGCTTCGCGCGCGGACGCGAGAGCGCGCGAGGCTAATTATTTAGACGATATAAATTATTTACCTTATGAATGTGCGTGTATATGTGTGTGTACGTGTGTGTGTGTGTCGAGAATACACAAGATATAACTATAAGCGGCAGTACGTACATAGAGGGATTATTTATATCGTGCTACTTGCTATTTATTCAACGTGTGTGCGTGCGTGCGTGTCAACGTGGCGAAGCCGTGACGACGGTAATCCATTTCGCCTCCTCTCGATAATCGCGGAATTAATGTAAATTGCGTCGCGAAGGGATCGTTCCCCGACGCTACTCTAAGCGTAGATCAGAGCGATGTACATAAAATGCCGGACTTTCAGAGAATATGCGTGGATATGTGTGTGTGTATGAGAGGGAGAGAGAGAGAGAGAGAGGGAGAGAGGGAGATGTAACGTTACATTCTGCAAATACACGCATCGGCTTAGAAATGGCAGGCCCAGCTCGACAGTTTCCCCGATCCCGCCGGGCGATCAAATCATCGCGATCACCACGATCGCGATTTACAATTTAATCCTGCCTGTTTCGCGCGCCTGTTCGGACGCAAGGCTTAATTTCGAAAGAGAAGTTCCTCGCGCGCGCGTATGAATAATTCAACGCGCCGCGCGCGACGCGAATCAGAGAATGTCGCGAATTCATCGCCGATAAATAATCTTACAGGCGCGATTCGGCAAATTTATCGCCCGGCTATCTTACCGAAGGCGAGATTTACACGCGCTTCTCTCTCGGAAGCCTGCTCGAAACTCGGTTTTTTTTCTTTTTTTTTTTTTAAGGCGCTGCTCGGCGCGTACGACGCGCGCGCGGCGAGCATCGCTTCGTTGCCGCCGAGGGCTGCCCGCAAAGCCGATAACGATAAGCTCCGCTGTCGCGTATAAAGTATCCGCGGCGAATCCGGGATATTAACGCGGGTACAACTTATAATTACCATGAGGAAATGATTAGACGCCGCGGGAATTGCGGTACGTTCGCGCCGGCCGCTGAATACATTCAATTTTCCTTCGGCGCGAGCCGCTTCACCTCCGCCTCTCCGCCCACCCGCTCGGTCGCGTTCCCCTCTGCCCCTATGTCCAGGTCCTTCACGAATTCGTTCCAGTTTATTCCAGCGCCGCAATCCGGCTCTTTCTCGGATGCCCACCAGAGCGCCGTCTGAGAAAAGCAAATCGTCTGTCGGTATGGCCGCCGTGTAAAATCGGCGAATCGGATGGGGACAAAAATCGAATATGGGGCGATCTTTCCATTTAGGTGTGGCATGAAGATTTACATTGTTTTCTTAATTCGAGAAATGTAATTGATAATTTTTCGCAACTTTCATCGATATTGGATTATAACGGTGAATATAGTAATAAATTCGATAGATCGACATATATATGTACCTTTATATTTACAGGCACGATTAGTGGTAGAGGGTCGATCTTCGGGTTCATGAATTGCAGCAGGTCGTTGTAATCGAGCTTGCCGTCCTCAGCTTTGCGCAAACTGATGAGAATCGTCGCGATGTCACGTCAAAATGCACGCATATCCGCGATTCGATCGATCCGATCGGATCTTTAGATGAGCGAATTCGCCCGAACTTACTGGTCCAGCATTGAATTCAGTAACTCCACGTCGACGGGGATCCTGCAGCCGCGCAGGATCGTATACAAGGATTCGCGCGGCAAGTATCCCGTTCTGTTTCTGTCCCAGTGATGCAGATCCTCTTGCAAGCGATCGAGATTGTTCCACAGAAATCGCTCCAGTTCCGTGTGCAGCAAATTTCTACGCGACCGACGAAGAACGCGCACTTTATTTTCATTTTATTTCGCACTCTTTTACCGTTCGTAAAAAATTCATCTGCCATTCATCTCAGCGGAGAGGAAAAAGCTCGCTCACCTCACGTATTCGCGCGTCCGGTGTTCTATTTTCTCGTGAGACGAGTAATACCGTGCGATCGTGATCATTTCGTGTTCCGTTATCTCGTCACCCATAAATCGTTCTATCGCTTCCCTGACGGGGGTGCACATTTATATCGTGAGAAATAAACGAAATCGGTCACGGTGGAAGATACTTTATACGTACTTAAACCTGTCGTATTCCACCACCTGAATGTTATCCTCCGCCTCGTCCTTGGGCGGAGCATACGTCTGAATGAATTCGTCGTAGACCGGCTGTAAACCCTCCCTAAGTTTCTTCATTATCAACTTCCTGTTCGCTCGTGGGAACTGCGACGACGAAGAGAAAATGATTTCATTTCTAACAGCGTATCGCGTATGATAAACTTCATATACGAGCTTCAAGAAAATAATCTCGCTGTGAATGTCGAGCGGAGAATTTTTATTCGGGTTAATTTTTCGATTGATCTATGCGTGTGCGCGTGCGTAGAAAATGCGAGTGCGCCTTTCGAACGAACCTTGTCGCAGTGTAATTCCATGTAACGAAGGGCGTAAATATCCGCGGACGTGATTTTGAAGAGGAAGTTAAGCAGGTTGACGCGCGCGCCTACGTAAAAATCTTGCGGCCTGTAATACTCCGGTTTCTTGCTCGTGAAGACATCCTGACCCGGCAGCTTTACCGGCATCCGCTTTTTAAATGGGGACCTTAGGAAGCCTACGGATGAAACAATCTAGTTCCGCACAATTCTGACACATCATCCCTAATATTTTGTCCATAATTTCCTCATCAGGCATTTATTGATGTTCGATTCGGTCATAAAAGCTTAAAAGATTAGCGTTTATTTTCCCGTCTTTAACGTTGAAATTCGCAACGAGTCTTTCATAGATCGTCTAACTTGAAGGATATCATAAGCAAACCTGAGTTTCGTTTCGCCAACTCGAAAATGGATATCGTGTCGTCCATGAGGAACACCCTTATGATGAATTGCCTCTCTTCGTTAGCCGGGATTTTCGATATCATCCTAGCCCGGAATCTCAATACGTGGCTGTTGAACCCTTGTCTGTAGAGTAATAGAAGAATAAGTGAAATCGAGCGAGAAGGCCAAGTACTTTTGATCCGTCTTACCTGTCGTGGCGCATAAACTTGACGAAGTCCGGCTTGGGTGGTTTCGGAATCATCATGAAGCAATTTCCGAGGGAGTCCTCGTAGGACCCGAAGCCGTTGTACGGCGGTATGTATCTTTCCACCTGCTGGCCCAGCTGGTCCCTCCCAGGTTGCGGTAAAGGCGTAAAATCTTCCAAACCGTACATCGTCCTGAGGACAAAATAAAGAGCCGAGATATACGTTTAATCAAATCTTGACGAAAGCGCTTTCGTAAAGACACCAGATTTCGGTAAGTTCACCGATAATATTCCTTCGTGAAGGGGTCCATATCGGTAATGACGATCCTTCTGCCGAAAACGTCGATCTGCGCCCCGATGCACAAATCGTTATCCCTGTAACAGTCGACCGACACCTTGCCGGTGTTCAAAGGATCGGGTATGTAATAGCTTCGCATCCTATTTTCGCTCAAAACGTTCAGAACCGTGAAGGGATCCTCCGCGCCGATTGGCTGCAGCTCGGTGAAAAACTGGGATTGATAAAATATATGTAAATTTCGAAAAATATATTCGTAACACAGAATATTCGATGCTGTCGCATCTAAATTTGCGGTAATATTTAATTCATTCATTCATTTGTGGTATGGATAGAAGCGATATCGTACTTTCGGTATTTTCATCCTCTTAACGAACATGGGCCCCGAGTCACGGCCCGTGTTCTGCTCCACGTTCTCTTTGATATCCATCGTATTATCGGCGAGATAATAATGCAGCTCGAGATCGTGGACAATCCCGTATAAGTTCTCGGTGTCATCCCAATAACCGTAAAATCGCAGCACTTGTTTGTCGTACTTCAAGAAGCTACCGAGGGTGTCCGTCCTGCGACTGGGTTGCCTCGGAAAAGACTCCTGCGCGAACATGATGTGTGCAAGCAAGCGGTATAAAAATATAAATTTGACAGAAATGAATTGTTTCTAAGCATCGGTGATATGAACGAGTCAATTTCCTAAAGCCGGGTCTACAATAGGTGTAATAAGTTTTTGAGTCTTTTGTTTTAAACATTAAATCCCCTGAGAGAGAATTATCAGTAAAATTCCCAGCATAATATTTCCATCAAGGTTCTAATGTAATTTCTAGTGAAAAGTGCGTTTCCAGCGCTTCAAGATGCCGCGATTCCTAAGATTTAAGAATTATTATGACTTTCAGTAGCGCGGGAAACGCCTTTTGTCAGAAATTACGTTACGTTTTATCGCTTGGAGCAAAAGGCCAGAGACTCGCTTCACATATTGCAGACCCGGCACTAATAGTATCCGAGCGTTTTAGATCCGCCACTCACGACTTTCTGAGTCTCAGAACTCGGGTCCTTCGGTAGATCAACGGGATCGGGCACCGGAATTCCCATGCGATTGAGGAATTGCCTCGTGAATTTATCGCAGTCTACGATTTTGTACACACGTCCGTAGATCTCGGGCTCCTTGCCGACGTTCAAATCGAGTATGTCGTAGTATCTGTACTTCACCGGATCGGGCACTGGTATTCTTTGACGTTTGACCAAGACCCCTTCGCATAAGAAAGGAAATTATCACGACCATTATACACACAATGTATATTGCGTTACATTAAAACAATTGATAAATATTCATCTCTCTCTCCGTTCACGTGTAGATCAGTTTCAGTGGGAGAAAAGACGCGAGGTATACACAAGTATAAAGATTCAATCGCGCGATGGAAAGTCTAACGTGGAAGCATCTTGTCGTTAGACGAGAAGGGCCGAGAAAAAAAATGACAGAAGAAAGAGATGCACCCTTGAACCTTGCTCAAGTCCACTATTGTCCACTGCCGGCTCCACGATTTTCATCGTTCCATCCTCCAGGAAGAAACTGATTTTCACCAAGCGGATTTGATAGGTTATTTTCCACCTGTCCTGCACGGTTTCTCGGAAAAACGCCTTGAACATGAGTCTCTAGAAACGCAATTGCGAACGAATATCGGTAACGCTTTACGAATTACAATCATAACTCATAATGCTCCTGAATCCGTATCTTTGTTTTTCTTTAACTACAGTGGGACATGTTAATGTCATTAGGTCGCACGTACGCCTGTATAATTAATTCGTTGGACGTATGTAATTACATTTACGATACAGTATGCGTACTTCGCGAGAAGTCTCGCGTGCTGCTGCGTATTTATGAACGTGGTACGATTTAAAATCTCACTTTAACGAAACCCATATTTACTGTCTATCATACTTGGCCGTCGTACGCGAGCCACGAAGGAATTTCCTGCGCCTCCCCTGGGGGATACATGGCCGGATAACGGCTGTGAACGGTCGTGTCCGCCTTCTCGGCTAAATAATAAACCCCATCGTGTATCTTGGCGAAGTGATGGCTTTTATGAAATTTCGTCCTGCCGAGCTGCAAGGCACACACACACACACGCATACCAGTGACACGATTCTTTTTGCCCGTTTTCGTAAAGTTTCTACATTGCAACTATGTTCTACACGGACTAATTATTTCGTGATACTCGTTGCCTCGCGAATGATAGTATATCAGCGACGTGACGTCTCGGTGATTGACACGCGCTTGATACGTGGTAAATAAAGGTACTCACGTTCTTGTCAAAGCTGAAACCTGGAAGACAAGGTAACATCGACGTCCGCTGCATACCGATAAAAATTCTATCAAGCCGCGGTTAAATTATCGCGTTAAATCCATTAGAAACGAGGGTGAGAGTGTGTAGAATATACATGTATAAAAGTTCTTCCCCGCGTACGACGAGAGAGTGTCAACGATAAAGAACACCATACTCGACCATCGTTCAGTTTCCTTCAGTTTCCTTGGTGATCGTTGGATCTATAAAGTAACAGCGAGCGTCGATCTGTCGCGGAGAACAAAATGGACATGGCTGATTATTTAATTGTGGACGTAGGTTTAGTTGATTAAGATGTATTTTATACGAATCGCACAGAGTAACGGTTGTGTCGAACAGATCTATGCGATGTGTGCGTAATAAATATGTACATGTTTTTTTCTTTTTAATTGTCTCTCTCTTCTCTATAATAGCATAACCGGGATATAATTATTCGGTTTGGTAATGACAATGCGTATAATAATATTTATTGTTCTCAACAGTTCGTGACATTACTGACAGTGCGTCACAGAATATAGATGTACATAGGTGTACGTTTATATATGTATATGTGTAATATAGCAAAAAACTTCGATATAAACGCGTGTATATATATATATATATATATATTAATTTGATTTCACGAATTATGCTGTATTAAAACTATATAAACGTATGCCACACACGGTCACTTCCGAATTATTATATATATAGATATATCCTATAAAATATAAATCATGTATATAGAGATTGGTAATCACCCATTTAATCGCTTATGCAATCGATAAATGCATTATCCGTCTCCGTTAATAACAATAAAGCAGTGCGTTGAAACACGATGAAAGGAAAAGAAAAATGCACATGGATATTTGAGTAACGATTATGTGAACAACAAAATCAAATACTGTCATAATATGAAAATACCTCTCGATTCTTTAATTATACGAGTAGTTTTTGCACTACGGTTTGCACACGTTCCTTCCGATGAAGTTACTAGTGCGTCAAATTGTCACGATTGCGAGCCATTACGAGCTTGGTGGTGATCAGTTATGTGACAGCGGTATCGAAAAAAAAAAAATGTTCAAACCGTTTTAAAACCGAATGCGGTATAATTATGAGCTCAAACGCAATTAAAAATACAGAATAAGATCAAAGTCAGGCGGGGATTGGCATGGGGACCGGAAAAATTTTACGTTACTTGTGAATATCGATCATAATTGTACGATTTTACAGATTTTTTACAGAACATCCTCGCACGATTACAACGAATCACGTTGTTCGCCATATTGGTTATTCAAACAAACGCCCAGCGTCTTTTCTTTTTTTTTTTTCTTCACTTTAGGCACATCAGGAAGAAGACAACTTCAACAGACGTGAAAAATTCCTCGTCGAAATTCATTTCTCTCGCATTTTCAGAACATTTAAACACACCAATGGGAACTTGCTTCAAGTTCCACTATAAGCCGATATCCGTCCCTCCCTATGCGGCAATCGCGGTAATAATATATTTATATCATATACTTATATATCAGATCATTTCGTGCCATTGGACGGCATAAGTACGAACGTTTCAACAGACAAGATCATCATTTCGCGCGGACGACTCGCGTCTCTCGCGTAGCACCAGCTCGTCTCGCCAAAAAAAAAAAAACAAAGTCGTCGGTCGCGAGAGTGAGACACGACTTAACGAAAGCTTACTTAGACTTACGCATTTCTACGGACTTTCATCGTTTGTAAAAGTTATCAAGTGGGAACTTAAGCGGTTGTTTCGACAGGCAGACGCACAGACGCTCGAATCTCCACTTACTTTTCCTCTTTTTCTAGTCTTTTATCTCCGGTTGCAAGTCGTACCAACTGGTGATCGCCTTCGAGAAATCCATCTCGCTCAGTTTCAAGTGGACCTGACCCATCACCTTGCTCCCGGTCGACAACCAGCCCTTTTGGGTGCACACCGACACCTCCAGTATACGCGTACCCAAGTCTCCCTGCGAGACCACGTATTCGAATTGCTCGTCGAACGTTGGATTACAATTATCCTTCATCACGGCAGTCTTGCGCTTCGTTTCCTTGTACCGGTCCGGCAGCAAGTAGAGCTTCACATACGGATCCGGTATGTTGTGAGGATCGTTCGGTGGCAGCGGCAGGTTACTGCAGCGTAAAGTAAGACAATTAAGAATTCATCTCGTGAACAAACACATACAGGCGATACAGAGATCGCACAGACTTACGCGATTTTGTGCACGACCACGACGAATTTCTGTCTCTGCACGCTGTAACGCAAGGTCAACTGTATCCTGCCCAGTTTCGCCTCGCCCAAAGAAGAGGTCACGCTGATATTCCGATGAATAAGATGAGGACTCCCGGTTAGAGAAGACGGAGCGCTGGTGTTAATTATCAATTCCTCTTCCACCGCTGCCGGCTCCTCCGGCAAAACCGCCGCGGCGGATCCGGTACTGCGTGGTTGACTGCTGATTGATTCCTTTGAAGGCTGCTTCCTGAGGGGACTAGAAGGTACTGCAAGGAAACGTGCAACATTGAAGACGAGTTTCCCATCCGCTTATGAGAGATTTGTCAATGACGTCCAAAACGAATCTGGAAACGTGGAAGAGATATTTCGGCGGTGACATAATGCTACTCACTACTGGAAGGTAAAACGTTGCTGATGTTAGATTCCTGACGTTCGATGCGTTTATTCAACTGATTGATGTCATGGTCGTCCTCATCTTCCTCGGAAGTAGGTTCGGGCTGCTCGTACTTCAAGATCTGTAAGATCGAAGTTGCTTCGTTCGATCGGTGCATCTAGCTGCGTCGTTAAATAAACATTGTCATTGTAAACAAGTACTTACGTTCAACGACATCGACATTACGAGCTTGCTGTCCGCCTCAGCCATCTGCAAGTCATATGGCTGTTGCGTTACTTGGAGATTGTTCTTTTCCAAAAGCAAGGAAAGATTATAACTCAATTCCCCGACTATCATGGTGGTTTTTTCATCTGTCAGCTAAAATATGAATGGTCATTATTAATAATCATCAAGTAACGAGAGAGGTCAATCGAAAGATATGCAGCCAACCTTTATGTGTAGAATACCAGTTTCGGGGTTACTGATTAAGAAGGTGAATCCTCGTTCCCACACCGGATCGCAGGAATACGGCACGGTAGCTGTCTTTTTAGTCTTCCCGCCGACACTCGCTTCCAAGTAAACGTCGGGTTGCTTAGTTCCTCGTATACACTACGCGTGACATGAGACAATACCCATCACACACGTTTTATTGAAATGTTTTTTCACTTACGGAGAAAGGCAATAACTATTACCTGGCTTTGAATATCTTCAAAACTATGAGAGTAAGAGGAAAATTTATCTAACAGAAATTACATGGCGGAAATTACATTTATCTAACAAAAATGATAGAAATGGTCGTCTTATGGTGATAACATTTTTTTCTAGGTCAAATAGTTAAAAAAATCTAAAGGTCACTTTTGTTTTTCTTTTAAACGGAATTATATAGTTTTTTTTTTTTTATATAAATCAATTTCTGTGTTTATTTCTCGTATACAAGTAATAAGATAAGATCACCGAAAAGTAAATACTTCTCGAGATCTTTTACTTTTACTTATTCTCATAGTTTCGAATATATTGAAAGCGATAATAATTATTACCATTTCATCTTATTGCCTCCTCCTGTTGTATATTATTTACATAAACTTTTGCGTACCGGCAGGTTCTTGGCAGAATCGACATAGAGAGTGAGAAGGGCGGTGCTCATCGACGTAACTCGAAGCTCCTGAGTCTCTGTCAGAGCCTGCGCGAGAAAATTATCAATTAAAAGTTAACTTTTACGTACAAGCATCTTAGGCGTAAGCTTGTCGTGTTCTACTCACAGCTTTCAAGTCAGCGGGATCTTTCGATAGTTGCAGCCACGTTAATCGCAGATGAACCATACCGTGTTTCGCTTGCTCCAGGGAGATCCACTGTAAAATAAATCCCGTTAGCAACAAGATCGAACAACAAATTTCAAACGAGACGAGTTTCGTATCACTCACCGTATCGATCATGCCCTTCTTCTTCACACGGATGACTTCGATGGTGGCTCTGCGTCATCATTTGAAACGTGAAAATGGACTTTTAAAGAACTTCAAACTACACGCGCGAGACGAATTAAACTTTCAAGAATATAAGTAACTGGCTCAGCGGACTTGAAGTGTTTTCGTTCTTAGCAATGATGATGACAGGCAGCATGGTAAATTTATGTACAAAATGCGATACTCGTGATACCATTCCTGCGTTTATGAGGCGTTCATGCAACCGTAATGCGATCTCATTAATTCCAATGTACTCTCATAGTTCTAGCTCCAAATAATGACATAAAAAAAAACGTCATTGCGTACACTATGTACACTAAAGTAAGACATGCAACATCGCCACACACCATAGCATTATTTAATTTTCATTACTTAAGGAAAAGAAATAGATCTAACGTTCACTTGGTATGTCGTGAGAGTAACGTGGTGACATGAGTTCAGAATTCATCATTCTCAACGCAACTCTGGCATGTCGGATCCCGTAATGTTCTTCAGCATATCGGATCCTCCGACGATAAGTAAAATACAAAGTAAACGGCATGCATCACTGTTACGTTCCAGATAGACGTGTTTTAGTGTATTATCTGCATCGTGAGCAGCATAAGTACGCGAAGGTGCGTCCCTCATACAACAAGAATTTCGCCAGTATATAAAAGCAGTCATCTGAAGCCACGAATTTCGCGAGATATTTTAAACGTGTTGCACTGTTGCAACGGCATCACAAAGTATACATTGAATATTTGCGTATTATGTTCAGCACTTCCGTCTATCTGGGATGTGATCGATGCTCACGTTTGAAACACCTCAAAGACGCCGCGGTATTTTGCAGATAATTCGCGCGACAAAAGGAAAACGCAGCCTTTCAAGCGGTAATCTACTGATTATCAACGCCAGAGAGTGCCCGTATGTGTGTATTAATTCATGTTCTATACGAATCTCGTAAAATGCACTATCGATCTGGTCTGGAAATTATGTACTCGCTACATTCAGCAATACCTGCCAAGTGGATCATCTTGACCAGTGTTGTCTTTGTCAAAGAGCTGGGCAACCACGGTGTTGTAGGCTCCCAAGCCCTCTTGCACTATAAACTGCCACCACACAGTCTATTTTAGTTGTTTTCCTCACAAAACACACAAAGTCACCTAATCACTCCGTTCAAAATAATTAATGAAAACGACGAAAACTGTCTAACATAAGACGTCAAACGTTTCCTCCCTCGTTGTACAAAACAAAGAAAAAAAAAGAAGAAAATATTGCGGGGATATTGCATGATAAGTTAATCGTGATTACTCAACGACAGATTAATCAAATTTACACAAAAATATTAAAAGGTCAGTCAAACAATCAGACGTACGAAAAATATGTGAAAATATAGTACAATTTTCTAAGAAACTGCAACATACATACGTGTCTTAAAAAAGACAAAATAAATGAAATAAAAACGATCGTGCAGCACATATTTAACAAGCTATTTTATCGTCCGACTGATAATATTATCTGTAGCATTAGTAAAATATAATAAATCTCACTTGACGTAACTATATGTAAATACAGAAATTCATTATATTATTTACGGAGGTAATACGCATACATATTATATGATAGAAATGTAAATATTCGTATACGTGACATGCTCGAACAAAACAACATTGTAAATTAACATTTGTGCATTTTCGTTGGTTATATGCGCGCGTGCAAGCATCGTCTCATTCGCAAATCATAATCTTACTACCTGCCAAGGGAATCATCATATTGTACCCCTGGGATATTAGGATCCCAATCCCAAAGAGATACCACGGCTTCTTGCATATTGCATGAAGTGATCATAGCCTGTGTGCCAATATTATTTGTTGTATAACAAATGTTGTATAACAAGTGACAAGTCTTTCCGGCAGCAGTCGTATAATATATATATGTTCCATTGAAATTAGCACTGTTTACTTACACCTACTTACACCATTGAATTATATTAAATGTCTGTGAAATGTATGCACTACACGAGAGTGTCAGAAAATGACCATAATTGTGTGATTGAAATTGATTGATACGTAGATAGAATTTGATCTGAAGAAAATGACTGCAATATGCCGCTAAACAGATAAATGTACAATCGCGCGTTATTGTTCTCGCAACGTGACGAAATCTCGTGTGTTTATTACAGAAAGCGTTAGTAAAGAGAACATTAATAAAATAAAATAAGACTAACATGCGTCCGGATACCACTCAAACGATACTCACAATCAGACCAACATAGACCAATATAGACACTTTTAAACACCCGCATAATGACAACATGCGATAGAAGCTTCTTCGTATATTGGTAGAGAAAAAGAGAGAGCGAGAGAAAGAAAGAGAAAGAAATAAGTCGAATGAATTTAGTAAATGATTCTAAATGGATTATGTACATTATGTACATGTATAATAATATTTTTTCATCGCTTAACAAGATAATCTCGCAATATATATTTTGTGCAATTTATCCTGCTCGTTTGATAACAAAAGTAAAATGAAAAAGTAAAGTGAGAAAATATGTTCAATTTAGACGAATCGAAACAGAATTTAGAAATGTCTCCGAAATGGATTAAAAAAAAAAAACGAACGAATACGCAATGTTGTATGTAACTATACCTTCCAAGACTTTCATCGGCTTTAGTGTCATCATAGTCCCACAGCAGTATGGTCAGTTGTTGTGCGATGGCTGAGGTCACGTCACACTAGTCCCACATAATACGTTGCACATGACATACACACATACATACCAAACTTATGGAATTAAATTATATTAACATAGACTAAGGTGTGTATCCTATATGCAGTCCGAGAAAGAGAAAGAAAGAAAGAGAGAGAGAGAGAAAGAAAGATAACACTCTAACCACTAAAAGTAACACTGTCTAAGGAATGAGAGGCCGCATAAATTATTTCAAAAGAAATATCCGTGCTGAAATAGTCGGGAACTATACGCATGTATGAGTTATATAAGCGGAGAATTGGCTGTCTGGAATGTTAATTTGGCATAATATTTCGAACGGGAATGTTTGATGTATTAAGCTTGCTCAATTATGAGAAAGTTAAATGAAAGTGCAGGATAACGATATATCCTATTTGTATCGCTATCATCTAATGATTTAACTAAATGCACGTGGAGATAATTTTCACAGAGAATTTATCTCGTAATTGTGTGAATTTATAGATTCATAAAATATTTTCTTACCATTATATAGAGAAGACCTTGTGTAGTATTTTTTGAAAGATATATATCGATAGAAATTGCGACAAAGCACATGCATTAAACGTTGTTAATGTTTAGTGCATGACTGATTAGGAAAACGTCTCACGTACCTCACACCAGAAGTCCCACTTTGGGTTGACGGTATTGTCGATTGTTTTGGTTTTAAATTCTTCAGCACCGACATTTATGATGGCATACGGGTCCGACTTGCCTTTTCCTAACACTCCGATATCCTTCTTCATAAGATGCTTCGCTTCCACAACATGAATTCTCAGAACACCCTGAAATGCCCCAAACAGATGTATAAATATACTTAATAAGAAGATAAGCTTATATTTTACAATGTGTATACACAAGTGTGTTATATACAAGATGTTCTGAAACTTACTTCAGGTTCGGGTGTTTTCAAGGATTCCACCGGTATTTCTTCGCTTAATGGTATAATTATTTTGTTTGGTAACACAGCAATGGCCGCTATCTGTTCAACAATAGTTCTCCTTAAAATTTCACTGAAAAATATTTTATTATGTAAGTTCCTTCGTTCGAGTGCTGAGTGATGCTAATTTATACGTCAGTGCTTGAAATTAGTGATGTTATGTGAAAAAAAAAACCTACTTGAATCCAGGCAAGTCCAGTACATCAGCTACTCCTACTAGGTTGAAGTTAATAGAGGGATTGTTCAGATAGAATATTTGTACGCCTCCGATTAACGGCATTACCGACAGCATAGGTTTCATGATAACGCGCACCATGCCGCGCATCTGAAATTTATCAATTTTTGTTGAAAATTGCAGAAAATGCGATCCAATAGCAGTCTTCCAATATGCTTACTTGAAAGTCTTTAATGCCACCTTTGATGTTGCCAACAAAGAAGGTAATATCACAGTCACCGGCATATCTATAAATATAATTAGCTCATGATGAGTCATATTTCTTAAACGTGTGTTAATATATTTTGCAGGGAAATAAAATACATACATAATATCTGCATCTAAAATGATCTCATTTCTCGAAGTATTCTTATCGTACACTTTGATTCCGTAAATTCTCGGTGGCTGTAAAAGACAAGTTTTTGGTAGATTTTAAAATACAGGATGTAAAAATCTCACATAAGACATACAGTTTGCCTAACAAGAGCCTGACTAACAAAATTTTTTTCTTGATATAACACAAAATATCTATCGCAATTGGGGCACATAACAATGGACAATATAATTTTTTTCGACAAATTTTAATCATAAATATATATCTAAATACAATTGGTTTAATAAATTCATGAGATATGGAGATCATTATTTGAAGAATATGTTGTCAGTTTAGTGAAAAATATGCTTCGGAGGTGTTAGGAAATTATCAACGACTAGACTTATTCATGTAAAAACGTTTTAGTACTAATGTAGTAGTGTGTTTATATATTTTTTCTTATTTTCTCGCAACAAATAGCTTTTAAATTATTCCGGTAATGCTTTTGTTAGACAGACTGCGGATGTAAAAAAGAGACGCTCATATAAAAACATAGTATTAAAAGAAACTTACAATGCGACCCAGAACCAGGCGATCAAACTGAAAGCCTTTGATTGTCTCCACGATTGATGGTTCTATATTTTGTTTGCACAGTTGGCGGGCGTACTCGTTCATGCTCGGCCACACTTTATACAGGATCTGATAATACAGAAAACGAACGAATATTTGATATTCACTGCTCACGCATAAGATGGTATCTCGTATGATTAATAGTTCGCAAAATGAAAAAATTCCAACGTACTCTGTTCAGCCATTCGGCTCTGTCGAAGTCGGGAAAATACACCCAGGAAGGTAATTCATCCATCCGATCGAAGATCAACTGTTTTTCTTTAGCCAACACGCTGGCCTGCGCCATGATCGTCTTCAGCTCGTTATCCCTTTTCCGTTCGCCCTTCCACACGGAAAATGCGATCGGTGCGATCAACCAGGCTATGCTGAAGTTGAAATATCCCCATCCCCAAATGATACCAGCTGCTGCCAATTTTGTGAGAAACGATATGGACAGCGAGCTAACGTTCATGTATGGCCAAGTGCTCGGCTTAGAGACTTTGTCACTTTCCGATTTCTCATCCATCGCTTTTGATTGTTATTACCGAGTTTCACCAATCGTTATTCACTAAAGCTTGGTCCTCCTGTAAACAACAAATGTTCTCTTAATCGGGAAACGACTTGAAATATTTTTACTATATTTTACTATATGGTATTTTCTTAAACTATACAGGAAAAAAAGTCTTAAATCAACAGCAGATATTCTCACGTATAAGCAAGAATATTATAATGTTGTTGGAAGAATTTTAGTCTTGAATTAAATGCACAAGTAATATTTGTATCAATATAAATTCAATCAAAACAAGACTGAGAATCTTCTAAGAAAATTATAATATTCTTACTTATACATGAGAATATCTATTCTTGATTTGAGACTAATATTTCCTGCGTAAGTTTAAACGAATTTCCCATATCGGCAATAAAGGTACAATGTAAAATAAAAACGAATCGTATTTGAAACAATGCACATTTCACCAAGTTATCTAAGACTTGAGCAATCTTGGGAAGTATTATTTAAATGTTATTATAATTTAACATTGACAGAACTAGCAGCATATATTAACACATTATAAATATGAATGCTCGATCGCATCGCGCGTGCGCACATATTCCTTCATACTAATTAACATTCATTAACACAACTGTAACGCTACCGAGAGACCGTCGGTGCTGAGCTCAGATAGATTTTACTTGGAAACTGCTCCTCCAATCTGCAATCTACAAGCGTATCTCCGTCGGAGCATATTAGATCGTATCAAACGTAATTCGTGACGACCTTCTGGAGATCAAAGAGAAGGCATGTGAAATTTCACGAAGGATGGACCAGTAGGCAGCTGACCTCGAACGCTAATCAAAGCGAGATACGCCACAGAGCGGGCGATAAATTGTGTATACCATACGCAATTAAAAACGCGCTCGTCGAAAGTACGTATCGCGACATTCCGCGTGCAACGTCGCGTGAAACAACAAATTCGTCAGCGTTTCGTCTGCGGGACATGACAGACAACGTTATTACCGCGCTGTGACGTAATTACTGTTTATAAAGTCGCATCAAAGTTAATTAAGCCGGCCAACGTGAGGAACGAATTCTCGTCTAACATCCTTGCTCCGCCCTGTCATCGTTCCCCCGCGTTTCGCATTGCGGAAAATATTGCGAGGGGTGATTCATAACGAGAGATAACGTTTACGACACCTGCGGTTGCGCAGGTCACAAATGAAGAACGCAGAAGTGCGACGAACGCGAGAATTCAATTCTTCGAATTCTCGAGGAAGCTCAAGGATCTTAAAACCGCGAAGTCGCCGCCGCCAACTCGTACTCTCGTTTCCATCTCGCGAAGGCTGATTTAGCCGAAATCTAAATATAACTCAATAACGCAGCGGAGATTGCAAATGCGCTGAATTCTACACAGTGAAAAATGATGATAATAAAGTATCATTGCATTGCGACGAGGAGCAATTACTCAGTTTATTTTTTTCCTTTTGAGTAACGGTTATCTTGAATAAAGAATTTTTTTTCTTGATATAACAGAATTAAAATACACTCATCACAGACACTAGAAAAGCTCATTATCATTTATTCAAAAGAAGTTGTTCTCTTTTCAAATATATTATAAACTTTATCGAAGAAAAGTTAAGTTCGGTTAATTAAAATAAATAAATCGAAGTTTAGTGTTTTAACATTCTTGGTCGTAATACTAAACTCGCCAGGATCCAGAATATAGTTTGAATAGATATATTCTATAATACATATATAATAAATATAAAAATATTTTTAACAAATTTGATAAGCTTCTCTTCAGAAAAATATTACTGGCTATGATAAATTAGCCAGTGATAAATTATTGTTGTTCAGAAGTTTTATCACTAATATGAGGAATAAAACTACTAAGCAACAATAATTTATCACTGAATAATTAATTACAGTCCGTAATACTTTTCTGTAAAGATAACAGATATATAAATTTATAAAATACTTGAAACAAAAATAATATTTACTCGAATGCAATATATATATATTTTTCTGTGTGTAACATTATATATTTAGGAATTCAGACGATCGGCAAATGAGCGCATAAAAGACCGTGACAAAAGTCCAACATTAATCCCGCCGCTCGTAATTAATTAATCCCGCAAAGATTGCCAAATATCGCTTGCGAAGATATCGCTGAACTTAAAAAAACAAAAAGGCGAAATTGCCAGAGGAATTTCCAACAAAGAAGATTAGGGGATTATCGGAACGAGAGTCGGCGATAATTCTCGCGTGCGCCAAGTCATTAGTTTCTCCTACGATCGATCGAAGCACACAACGATCGAGGAGGGCTTGCCTTTTTTAGGTAAGATCGACCTACATGCACGCGGCAGTAATGAATTTGCGTGCGTCTCGCGGGTGTCCGCGCCCACCGCCGAGAATAAGTCGCGGAATACATTCCGGAAGTATTAAAAATACGAGCCGGACGAAACACGTTGCGTCGAAACTGACCATGAGCTCACGGAGGCGGGATCAAAGCCACTAGTCGCGTACAGTTTCATATTCTTCCGTAACACCCCGTATCTGCCGCGTATTCGGTTAACAGGTTAAGCCTGGGATTAAACCTGGCGCAGATTGTAAGCAGGATGCAAGCCAACACCCCGTCGTCGTCATCCGACGAAACACGTACCGTGAAACCGGACACGCGTTTAGAGGCCAGTGTTTCTACCTGGGCCCGCGAGAGATCCTCCTCGTTTGGGAAATCTCTCGATCCGGAGCGGTGCGCGACAACGAGCTAACGAACGTGCGGGGGTTACTCTCGTTCTGCAGTGATTGACATAATGAGACACAATAAGGCGGTCGCTTGCACTTACTTGAGCCGAGCTGTAACGTCAGCATGCGCGCACTCCTCTGTTGCTCCTCTTTTTTTTTTAGCGATGATGACAACGTCGAACACACACGCGCGATCACGGACTGGCGCGTACAACCACACCACGACGGCCACCGTGACAACCGGAGCTCTGCGCTCGTAGCACTGCTCGCCGTCGCGGCCAATCAATTGGCGCGCTGCTGGCCGCCGGCGGAGCGGCCTGAAGTGCGCCACGAGAACCGGCAGAGTGAGCGAACGGCTGACGTCACGGTCAGCTGATCGTGCGAAGTTGCTCGCGGATACTGTCAGTTGCGTCGTATCGTTGCGCGCTTCGTGCCCGTTATTTCCGTGTTTTCTTCACGCGCGTCTCACCGTGCGAATCCATCTCGGACCGCAGCACCGCGTCGAAATCTCTCATCACCGGGTCTCCTCCTCCATCGGTGATTTTCTCCCCGGCTAGCGGCGAGAGGATCTCGTCATGGGTCTCGTGTGCTCGACGGCTCAGGTAAGCGAGCTATAGGAGATAACTGTCTGACTCACCCCCTCTCACGCGAGAGAATTTTTCTCCCATTTTTCCCTTTCACGCTGAAAAGCTACTTCAGCGCGTTCTATTCAACGTTCTTTTCCATCCGTTGCGATATTCAAAGTAACGATGCGATAAACTCCTAGTCGCAATTTTGTCCTTATCATCGCTCAGACGGATAACCAGCAATTACCGTCGCTTTACTGCGCTTTATCGTCCTCCGTGGATAGAGGAATCTCACTCGTGTGCGACACTTTCTTTCCAAACACAATCGAGTTGATCTCTCAATCGCATTTTAGACCATGGATCTTCGCCACAGATCTCGTGGGGAATTTCACGTACGAAAGTACGAACGAATCATCATATATCTGATTGTGGCGTCGTATGTATCGTTTGATTATATGTGCGCCCGATATTGATTGCATATACATGCGACAAAGACATAGTGTGTAAGCGCTATTTTTAAAGATTTCCTCAGCGTACTGGAAGTGACGCTCCCATGACACTGTTAAAATATCAGTATAACAATAAATATATGATGCTTGAAATATAGTAGTATAGGAAAATATGTCAGTTTTGCAAGACACCTGTTATTGCAGGCTCCTATTTTTATCTGTATATTTTAACTTTTATAATTAATATTATTTATGTTATGCTCATTCTCTTATATAACGTTATATTTCCTATATTCTCTCTCTTTTACCATGCAGCTGGCATGTTTGTGCGGAAGCACAGCTTGCAGTTTTTGTTGTTCCCAATGTCCGTCATGCAGGAACAGTACGAGCACTCGCATCATGTACGCATTGCTCTTGATGCTGGGAACTATTGCAGCCTGCATTACCCTTGCTCCCGGTCTACAGAATGCGCTTAAAAAGGTAATGTCAGAAATAATCATTTGGCAAATAATAGTGCAATATTAATATCGTCATATTTGAACAGGTACCATTCTGTGCAAATAGTTCCAACGGTTATGTTCCATCGCAAATTACCGTAGATTGCGACTCTGCGGTGGGTTACTTGGCAGTTTACAGAATATGCTTCATTCTCTCCTTGTACTTCTTCCTGATGTCTGTAATAATGATCAGGGTGAGAAGTTCACAGGATCCACGAGCGGCTATACAAAATGGGTAAATTGAATTGACACTTGTTAAGATACTCTGCTGACTAAAAGATTCGACCTGTGACATCTATATACAATTTTCAGATTCTGGGCTATCAAGTATCTCCTGATAATTGGAGGGATTATTGGCGCCTTTTTCATTCCAGAGAGATCCTTTGGAGCTACTTGGATGTACTTTGGAATGATAGGAGGCTTTCTCTTTATAATAATACAGTTGATTCTGATTGTCGACTTTGCTCATTCTTGGGCCGATGCGTGGGTAGGGAATTACGAAGAATCTGAATCGAAAGGATGGTAAGAGAGAGATTGCTGTTTTCATGATAATACTTAAATACGTATATACAAATATTTTAGAAATAGCTGAGACTATCAAAATATTTTCAGGTACGCTGCCTTACTAGGTGCAACGTTCTTCAATTATGCCGTCTCTATCGCTGGGGCGGTACTACTTTACGTATATTTCACGCACGTAAGATTTTATTAATTATATATTTCTGTTTTGAAAACATACTCTCACATACAGAGTGTTCCACGAATAAACCGACAAACTTCGCCAGCATATTTAGGAGGTCATTTACCTTATGTTTACAGGAAGGCATATGCGGCCTCAATAAATTTTTCATCTCATTCAACTTGATTTTGTGCGTTATTACCAGCATCATATCGGTCTTACCGAGCGTGCAAGAACATCAGCCACGATCTGGGCTCCTTCAATCTTCCGTGGTAACGTTATACGTGGTATACTTAACGTGGAGTGGCGTGTCAAATAGTCCAGGTAAATATTGTTCAGCATGGACAATGATGTGAGTCAACAACGCAATATACTTTCTTTATTCTTGATCGTTTTGTGCTTTAACTTGTAGATCACAAATGCAATCCCGGTTTCTTCGGCATAATTAACGGTCATGACGTCAGTGCGCAAAATCGGGTTGCATTTGACAAGGAGAGCATTATCGGCCTTATAATTTGGTTCAGCTGCGTTCTCTACAGTTCGTTGCGCACGGCGTCCAAATCATCAAAGATCACGATGTCCGAGAATGTCTTAGTCCAGGATAATGGGGCCGGTTAGTGTTACAAGAGAATAATTTAATGTAACATTTGTGCCTGTGTGTGTATGTATACGTGGAAGAACGCCATTTTTACGTTTCGGTGCCTTGGAAGTCACGAAAATATTTCTGTTCTGGATGTACAATATTTTTGTCAAGTGCACATCCGCTTAAGATCTATCATCCCTTTGTGCAGGAGAAACATATATATTTTGTCATGTAAAAAAAATGAGAGTAGTTGCATTAAATATTGATCTTTTTATACAGTCAGGAATGCAGGAGAGCAGTCTCTTATCGGCAATGAAGGTAGGCACACACTATTTTGCAAGTAGATTTTATTTTTTGAACGCGAGCCCTTTGATTTTTTGCGTTTCTGCCTCTGAAAATGTATATTCACTTGTCTGTTGTATCTATACACGGATGTACTTGATAAAAAATAGTTTATACGATATATAATTTAAGGCTCCTGGATATTTGCTATGGCTATCTTTCTTCGATGACATCAGAAGCGAGGAGAATCAATTAATGTGACAGTATATGTGGAAATAAAAGAATATACGCGCAAAATAATAAATCGTGATTGAAACTGTGTTCCAAAATTCACAGTGAATATTGGAACACAGCCCGATTCAACACACTTGTTTGATTCAACTCATTGGCATGATTTTCCTCGTTTCTGACGTCATCAAAGAAGGACAGCCATAGTGAGTATCCAGGATCCGGGATTAATAAGAAATAGATTTATTCATTGCATTTTTAATAGTATCAAGTCATGATTATATCTGCTCGGTAGTTAGTGTGTGTTTGCCTTTATTCCTTTGCTCATTTTCCGTTTATCGTGTTATCTTATTAATTTATTCTCGTTTGAGTATTATTATTATTTAGCCTATTCATCCGCAGTATAACATTAGCTTTTTTCTTTTTTTGTTATTTCTCGTTTTCCTAAATGTAAACCAGATTATACTAAAGTAGAAGGACGTAATCACGATGCCGAGGGTGGAAGTGATGCCAAAGTTTGGGACAATGAAGAAGATAAAGTGGCATACAATTGGAGTTTCTTCCATCTTATGTTCGCTCTGGCCACTTTGTACGTTATGATGACACTCACAAACTGGTACAGGTGCGTATCTGCGATGTGGAGCTGAACTATCAATATATCGTTTTAATTTGCACTAACATTAATACCGTATGATTTTACAGACCGAACTCGAATCTAGATACCTTAAATTCGAACGCCGCGTCGATGTGGGTGAAGATTATTTCTTCATGGATGTGTCTGGGCCTTTATGTGTGGTCATTGATAGCGCCTACTGTTTTCCCGAATAGAGATTTCTCTTAAATCTCTGGACTTATCACGAGCAAAGACTCAGCGAACTATGAGACAGGTATTTACGATCTAACATTGTAATAATACATAACTATAATAGCGGCAAAACGAATACCTACAGCTAAACATAATTCTAAAATATTATGTTACAGACTCTTCTCTGCTTATGATCTAATTATCGAAATGCTAATCGCGATCATTTATCCAAAATAATGCAATTTGAAAAAGTATTGCATATTAATATACATGTCGATATGTTGCGTAAGAAATAGGCATTGTTGACGAATTTGCTTCGTATCAATAATTCTAATTTCAACACAGATACTACATGTGCAAATTGTGCTGTATGTAATTTTAATACCAAGCTCCTTATTAACAGTCTTTTAGATAGGCGGTGCAAGCCGATTCAACCTTTAACTCAGTAGAGTTTTGCTTCATTCGGAGAGATCAACTAATTACATCCTTAGTTTATACTTTATATGCTACAGTAGCCAGTTCTATTAACGCTTCGTATGATTTTATATATATATAATCATATATATATATATGAAAACTATGATAAAAAGTATAAGATATACAAAAGTACGTATTTATATCTCTAATATGGAAAGTATAGTTTATGTGATTATTTGAAAAAATCGTTCCAGCATATATTCGACTTCTGTACTATGCAAAATATTGCATGTACTCGAGTAATACTGCTGTGTACCACTGGTGCATTTATAACTAGCTTGTAAGGTAACGAATAACTAACGCAAAATTGTATGCGTTGTTGCGATCGATTTTAATGTTAATTGCATATGTATTCTTACCAAGTCCTATCATGTTCATATGCAATATGACGTAATTCGTTAAAATTACAGCGGTTCATTGAAAATTATGACATTTCGATGCTATTCCTTTAGATGTCGTAAACAAGAAACATAGTTCGTCATTTATTAAAATGTTAATTATTTTTCTAGTTTCTCGTTTGGTTGTATTGTTTTGTGTTTTCATTTTCAGCAAAAACAACCTGAGCTTTAGAGCTTTCTTGTAATATCATCAACCGCCTATTGCAAAATGTCTGTAAGTACGGCTGTAGAAGTTAACTAGAATTGATGCTAGAACTGACCAGCATCTTATAAATCAATATTACAAAATGAAAGAAGTATATAATATTAATATGCTAATAGTTATATGTCATATTTATAATCGTTTTTTTTTTTAATTCTACGATATATGAAAAATTTTGCTTTCTTTCTGTTCTCTGTCTTCTCTTATTCCGTTTAAAGAGGATTTAGAATATTTGATAAGTTTTTCTTAATTATCTATTTTCTTAATATCCAGATTATTTTATTTGTCCTATCTATTTACTTAAAATTATGAATTATATATATAGATATTCCACTACTATGAATATAATTATGTAAATATACTTAAATCATAGTTATTGTGGGCTGCTGCTACTACTACTATAAGACAACTTCATATACAATCTAGTTTGGTTGATATTATTTGATTTATTTGAAAAAGAAAACGTTGCCAAACAACTGTATGTCATTATAAACACGAAGAATATTACATATATGGCAAGATTAACATATTTTTTCAGCTTGGCGTATTTGGTGTATATTGCGATAAAAATGTACCATTTCAATGTACCGAAATTTTATGTACATCTATATGAGTATATATTTGTTACAGTAACGACATAAGCATTTCTTTTATGTACTGTGCTTTGTGCGATAACCAAGAATTGTATCGAAGAGACATTACGTGCGAGCCGCATTTTTTGAACGATACGTGTAATACATAAAAGTAAGCAAGACAAATAAAATTATATAAAACACGTATTTAATATTATTAACAACAATTACAATACAACACAGTCGAAAATTTCCTGAGCGATATGTATTCCTAAATGTCGTTGTGTAGCACTCACGTGTCTGTCCTCACATGCGTCAATAGTCATGTAGCGTAAATTATGTAATATATTTATCGCAGTACAAACACATCAATTTATACAATATCAATTACTTAATTCATGCACTTTTCACTAACTACACTTCCGTTTCCGATTCATAGATATAAAAATTTGTTTACTATCTCGTTCTTAATAACTTTAAATCGTTATTAATAACTTTAAATATTATTTTACATTATTAGTAATTACATTCTGTATTGTTGCTTTCGCGTGGACAGAAATTAAAATATGCAACGACAATCCGTGTATAAATTGACACATTGCGCGTTTTAATTTCGCCATATAAATTATTTCACTCATAAACTATACGGCACTGTATGTGTGTCTATAGCCCCTTGACGTGTCGGTAATATGTAAAATATTCTTCTCGTAAACTTATTTTAGTCCTATTTTACCAACTGTTTAATAATTAAAAACTAATATTTACAATTATCCATATATATATAAAGAAGTAGGAAAGATAATTGAAATACGTTCTCGTTAAAGCGGAAAGGAAATCTTAAAATAAGCATTTTTATCTTAAGATTAACTCATCACAAAAGTCGCACCAATTAGTTCTTCCAACCAGGTAGAACACTAAGGAATTTGTGATTTAATTTTTGCAGGATGATAATTTTTTCTCCCAAGTGGTAACTCACATCCTACTCTAAGGCCGGTATTCACATAGGTCGAACTTAATATTTAAGATCTTATATTTAAATTTATTTTCAGAGGCTCTGCAGATTGATTCATTGGTTAAAATGCATCTGAGAATGAATTTAAGACGGTCTTAAATACAAGATCTGACAATGAATACCGGCCTAAGTAACATCGTACATTAATTTCTCTAACAACATAAAAAAAAACTAAATGAAAACGCTATATGTACAAGGCTCCATACCAGTGCACAGAATTGGAATGGCACCTTCAAAGCAATTTTCAGACGTCGTGCTTGTCTGCTCGGTAACATAAATATAAATATATAGGTTCCTATTTGGAAAAATATTCAAGAGCCAATAGAGTGAAATAACGCTACATTTCATCGTTAATCATTGGTAATGCGGCTTATCATTAATTCTAACGTCACGAGTATCGAGCGGTTCGCTGCTGTCGTAAACGGCAAGAAGGAGACACCAGAGGAGGTCGAAAAATCTGTAATGCGCAACCAATTCCGAGCACTGCTCTGAGCCGTCGCAGTCGAATTAAGATATTTGGTGAGAAACATTCAGGTCGAAAATTTCGACTCGAACCAGCATCACTCCGCTTTCAATGACTTTGCTTCCGCGTTCTTTTGTACTGGCTTTCTCAGTAGATAATTCTTTAAGTTCTGGAACGGCGTGTCGAATAGCAACGTGAGAATCACCGACATGATAACGATCCACAGTATTTCTTTCAAATTCATCTGTAATCAATCACGACAAGACTGTACCGATAAGATTAAGAAAACGATATTAAAACGACGAACGCAGTTGCGTTTAATCGTATATATATTTATGTCGATGTTCAGTTCAACGGATATAATATAGCGCATGGACGACGACTCACCGTACTCCCGACGACTTCGAATTGCATCGCAGCGCGCGTTCGTCCAACGTTGAAGAAGAATATCGGGAATTGCGTCAGGTAGATCGCGTAACTGAGCCTCGTGGTAACGAGAAAGCCTCGCCAGGACAAGAGTCTGTTCAAGAAACCTACGTCGGCACATACGGGGCGTCGTGTTATTATCGGGTAATTGTTACGAACTTCAATCAATTTGATTATTTTATGCGCCTCTACGAAGTATTACCACTCGAATTGCTGGTATGGTGTGTTACGATAACCCACAGGAAGAAGATGCACCAGCCGATGGGAGCGAACGCGTTGTAGATAGCCGCGTCGATTGGATTGTACGCGTAATCTATTAATCCCATTCTCGAGGACCAGGCGAAAGTCACCACAACCAACATGGTGGACACGGTCCAGCCTGTGTAGAGAGTCGCCTGAAAGCATCAGGACTCGTGAGAGGCACGGACGACATAGGGTCGTACGTGGATCAATCGACGCGATAGTTACGACTACTCACCGAGCTCATCTTGAAGTCCTTCGGTAAGTTCCTCAATAAATAACCCGTGAAAATGCCTATGATGTAAACGGTCAGTCGGTGCGACGGTAACGTGTAGGAGTAATTGGCAGTGTCGAACAATTCTCTGATCCTGAAATGTGAAGATAGGAAAGTATAGAAGATTCCATCAAAATACAGTTCCATTGTTTACACAGTAAAAAGTTTGGTGTTAAATTTAACACATTTCACGTGTCCCAAACAGTCCGCACGAATTTCGGTGGTTAATTTAACACAAGGTGTGTATGTTATAAAGTAAGGCAAATATTACGTCAACAATTAACACGAAATTAATATCCATAATTTAATTAGTTAATCGTCACTAAATAAAATGTGTTATTTTAACACTTGCACATATTGAATATCGACTCAATACGAGATATTGAGATAACATAAGCGAGCGGTATGTTAAATAAACACATGGGAATATTAAAAATTTAACACGAAAATGTTAACAAGGACCGATTTCAACAGAAATACGAAATATTTCTCACTAATATAAGCATGATGAAAATGATCGAAAATTTCCAATCAGCCGCATCATATATGAATATTCATATATTAAGACCGTTGATTGCTGTTTGATGGATCGACAACGATGCTCCAAAGCGGCAATCGTGATGCATAAATATTCAGAAATAATGCGTTTGATCGGAAAGTTTCGACGTCACTATGTCTAAGAAAGAATTAGAAGATTAGAAAAGAAACAAATAGAATGATGCCAATGAACGTCTTCTACGATTACGTTTTCTCTATTCGACGCAATTCGTCGCGCGTTTCCTTACACCGCGTGAGTACTTACGACGTGCCGAAGTATATGTAATTGCTCAGGTGTCTGCTGTACATGGCGTAAAATCTCAATATTGTCGATACCGAGGCTACCATTGCGAGCACCAA
Source organism: Dinoponera quadriceps (assembly GCF_001313825.1). NCBI lineage: Eukaryota > Metazoa > Arthropoda > Insecta > Hymenoptera > Formicidae > Dinoponera > Dinoponera quadriceps. The sequence continues at coordinate 323,067 of NW_014555567.1, forward strand.
CGCGCCGATCTTCGGCCTTTTATACAGCAGCAACACCATCAGGGGCGATACTAGAAACAGCTGCATGTCTATGCCCACGTGATGCGTATGTGTGAGGCACTGAAAATGCGAAAGGACGACGGTTACTCACGAAAGGGGACAGTCGATTCGATATTTTCGAATGTCACTTTTATATTTTTGCACTCGCGAGCGTCTCCGAGAAAGATCTTGTGGTAATCCTACGATCTCCGGATAATCGGAGATGTTTCCTTCCGATCGCGTTTCGCGTTCTTCGTGGACGGTGCTCACCATATTTTCGAACCCGAAGTAGTTATGGATAAACAGGAAATTCCGCCACCACGTCTTCTTGCAAATGTCCGCGTGATGGTTCACCACCAGGTTCCACTGCGGACCGGAACTTAGGTACGGCAACACGTGGGTGCAGAATAACACCAATGCTCCTAGGGTCGGTACTATCCTGCAAGAGGGCGCGTTATTCATTGAGAAAAGATCGTTCTCATCCCCTATCCAGCGCATATCCTTGAACCTGATATCGTTACCTCAGCAAGCGCGAGAAGTACTCGCGCTTGACGTCCAGAGATCCCGTTCTTTTCAGCCGGCCTACGAACGAGTAGGCGGTTAAGAGGCCGGACAGCATGATGAACGGGTCGGTGTAGAGACTGGCCGCTCTCGCGATTACGGTCCACGATTTACCTAAAATCTGCGTTCGAGCGCGTAATTCACTTTCGAAATTGAAACAACCTGCGCGTTCGCCGCAGGTGAGACGAGAGCAAAATACAAATTCTCCATTGCGTACCGCTATGTGTTGTATAACAACATACCTCGGTCATGTAAGTCCGGTTTATATAAGGATCGTAGAACATCGCCATACTCTTGTGGGACACAATTAGCATAATGCTATTGAAAAATCGGATGGCGTGCAGCGACGCGATGTCGCCCTGCGGTCTCTCCAGCGAGGTCAATTTCCGAACGTTGCGTTTCAACGAGAACGATAAGAGCAACTCGCTGGCCGGTAATTCGTAGTGATCGTAGTAAACGGCGACGAGAGTCAGGATGAACACAGTGGCGATGAGAAGGCTGAAAAGCGAACGTTTTGATTTAGAAGAACACCGACGAATCGAGATCTTCTCTCCCGATCGAAGGAACAAAATTATTTTCTCCGGAAGTTGGAACATTCAGAATGTCTCGAAAAAAAGAAGCGTATCAAGCGGAGATGCTAAAATCGATAACGAACTCAATAAGCGTCGACAATGTAGAGGCGATTCTCTCAACGTGTTATCTTACATAAACATTCATACGATCACGCTACTTTTTTTCCATTACATGGATCTTATGTAAATGTAAGTGTGCGATATAAATGTAAATTCGATGAATGTGCGCGCTACTCTGTCATATTTAACGAAAAATTTCGTTAAGATATGCTAAGATATGTTAAAATGTCTCTGCAAATTTGTCATATCTCTTTAGGCTTTTAAATTGAATTGAATTTATAGGAATTTGTAGGAATTTTAATTGAATTTAAATTGAATAGGTATGGAAATATCGTTTGAAATTTTTTTGATTGAAATATTGACGCATTCGATATATACGAGCTGCAAGATTTCTGTATCAGGTAAACATTTACACTAACTGACAGCTAGAGACGTCAATTTTGAAGTTTTTCATAATTTTCTTCACACATCAAGCAATGCTCCCAGTTCATTTTCGCGCGTACTTTTGAAAAGAGCATTTATAATTCTGCGCAGCCGATACGACGTAAACTTTGTAAAAAGATTACTGTTTTTGATCAGCAAAGTTTCTAAACGTGGGGTTCCCTTAAAAAGACCAGTGAAACGAACATTCACGTACGCATGCATAAGTGCATTCGAACGGGCTTCCGTCCATCGGTATTTTAATTCACACGCTTTTTACAAAGTTTGTGTGTGCGCACTGATGCAAAGTACTCAACGCGATTCAAGCAAACACTCCCGATCGCGAGTCTCTCTCTCTCTCTCTCTCTCTCTCTCACACCTGACGGCGATGGTTGCTTTTGGTAGGACAAGTTCTTTCTTCACTTGGCACATGTTTTTTTCCACTCGCAACGTAATCTTGAAGCCCGTTTGAGCCGTGTACTTCTCAATAGTATGCTGAAGAGAGTTCTTCACATCTTCGGTTGTGCACGACGCGGGCGTGCATACGGCCCAGTTGATCGTGCTAAAACGCGGTACTCTGTGACCTTCCTGTGAGACAAAGATCAAACAATTTTTTACATACAAAGTTCCACAGACTATGAAAAATGAATTTGGTCGGATATGCCTGACAACGGACGAGAGAAACGCGTCGAGGGAAAAAGAATTTCTGACCGTAAGAACCAAAGTTGACTTATGCACACACACATAGAAAAGGGTTTCTTTAGATTCAGTATTTCTATTTATTCGACTAAAATTTATTTCGTAGAAACAATATATATAAAATATTATTTTGAGTAAAAATGTTATTGTCTCATTCAAGAAAATTCTATTAAGAACGCTATTATTTAAAATAATATCTTTTAATCAAATAAAATATTATTTGGTCACAATAAATATATGAAATGAAACAAATAATTTCTTTATAAAAAAATTGTCTTTCGTTTCAAACAATTCTGTTATTTAAGATAAAGATATATATTATATTATATATTCGTTGAAAAGCCAAATGTTGAAAACAATCATACTTATTAATCGAAACATTAATTTCTTCGGAGCATGCCAATGACGAAATTTGTTTGGATGCGATAAAATCTACTAAATTTGAAGAAATCTTTTTCTCGGTGCAGTAAAAAAACGTTGTGTTAAAAACGGTTCACCGTTCAGATTTTGTGTTGTTTTAATACGAGGAATATGTGAGAAAGTACACAAATATAATGTTAACACTTCATCTTGTTAATATGTGTATTTTTAGCAAATATTTGTATACTTTTCAATATATTTGCCATGTTAAAGTGCACAAATTTTCAGTGCACTGTTTTAAACACGGAATTTTTTACCGTGTGAGAACCAGAAATTTTGTTTTCTTTCGCCAAAATGCGTTTGGTTGTCAAGCAGATCTAAGCAAATTCATTTTTCAATGCACATATACGACGTAATTTTGCGCTACGTTAGACAATGATGACACACGGGATACACAGTCTTTCCTGTGATTTTATAGTCGATTCTCGCACGCAACAGCGAGAATTTCAACGCGTTAATCACCTATGTGTCCTCGAGGATATATTTCGCGGAAGTCTGTTAAAGCGTTCGATTGAGAGAGCGAAACGAGACACTCCATAAATCACGTTCGTGAAATCCCGGTTAAAGGTGAAACGAGCAATTTAATTCGTGGGATAATTGAGATGCCCCTCGTCGATCTCGTCGTTAAGCAACAATAATTGATGCTATTTCTGTCTTGCCTGGTGGCATTAATCACAATGAACAATCGGTGTTAGCATTGAGGCATTACGCGATACTCAGCATTCTATAGCTAGCTCCTTATAGACATAACGCTACATCGCATGACAATCGCAGCCGGTTATTATTAGCAATTTGAATCTCGTGAATCCTTAATATCAACGTTGAGACGGGACGACGATTTCCTGACTCGGCTCACGTGATCTCGCGTCTCGCGTTATTTCTGCACGCTAAATCGCACGTGTTTACGGATATCTCAATTAAGAATTCATCGTACGTTGTGTCATCATACGCGCGAATCCGCTCGCCATCGAGCCAAGCGCGCTATGGGGTTCCCATGATTGCGAATATATTCGTATTCCGCAGAATACCGATGTAATCGACCTCTCTCAATTCGAACTTCAGCAACCGACCATTTCCTGCAGCCTTGGCGAGAAATTTTTTCGTCCCTCGAGCGGCCGTTTACGTAGTTCCACTGTTTTCGTCCCGTTGAAATTCATCTCGCGTCACGCGCGCGCCTCGCGATCGTAACAAAGGAGTGCCGAGGGAGCGCCCATCTTCTTCTCCTTTGCTTTTCCTCGTTTCTCTCGTCCGACTCGCGCATCCCATTTGCGGCTGTCCTTCGATTTACATAAATTCTGCGGCGTAGATTTATATGTCTACTACATATTCATTCACAGATTAATGTTAAGTGATGCCTGTACAGACCGGGTTATTAGAATGTCGCGAACATTATGGCAGCGAGAAATGATTCGACTATACTTTCCACGCTGACAGATACAGACGTTCACGGGTTCTCGAAATCGGGCGCAATTGATCTTTTATGTTGCGCAGTTCATCTGTGCGAATTTTCTCGCGAAGTATCAGCCGGACTTATCCGGCAGGGACCATACAGTCCCTGTTCATTATTATTAGAAGCACCTTAATTTTTTACTCAATTCATTGACTTCCGAGGACCAGCTTTATACGGCTCATCTATCGATCGAATTATGTTAAGGAATCATTATTCTGTAAGAGGTATTTTTTATGACGTCATTTCACTTGGCTGTTACACAATGACCTTGAACAAGTATGAATCTGCGATAGTTGCATTCTTGATAATAATGAGGACAGACGTGAGTTTTGCGTGTGTGAGTGTCGATTGAAATTTCGTTTTATTTTTGTTTATTTGCGACCTGAAACCTCAAATTCCTTGCTCATTAACGGGAAAATCTATTTTTCTGTGAAAGATATTATTGTTTACAAAAATTATGGGTTGAAACGAGTGATTTGACACCTCAGAAGGTTACAAAGGTAAAAGCGCAGATCGCCACAGAAAATTACTCTAATCGAGTAAAGATAAAATCAGTAGTTTTCTTCTCCTCCTAATCTGTATTATATTGAAAAATCAAAGTGCGTCTAACGATATAGCCAGGGACTGTATCTCCACTGATCAAATATATCCGAATGGGATATACCTAATTCCTGAAATTGAGTAACTTCACATCATATTCGTGAGTTTCATTGAAACGCGTACCGTTGTCGCGCGCACCGCCACAAAATGTAAAATATCAAATATGTGCACACTACGTGTATCCACAGAGTGTCCCAGAATTAACGCATGTGGAGTACCCGAAAGATTCCTGGTACCAAACGAAGCAACTTGCGGCGTGATTGCTACACTCTGATCAGGAGTCAGAATCATGTCGCAATATTTTCCTCTTGTACTCCATCGTGACGCTTCTAACGCGAACGTGAAGTAAAAGATGATCGAAAGCATTCACAATTATCATTTTTCATGATCGTCTTTTAGGTATTTCGCAATATTGTTTCAACATAATTGAGCTCCACCTAATAATTTTATCTCTTTCCCGCGTTATTTAAGCGTTACGATGGAGTGTCACAAATATTTCTAAAACGTTGGAATACACGATACATCGTACGAGAAATTATTTATGTCACTTGCATATGTTATTACGCTTGTTGGTTAATTATATTAATACGCACGCTGCCCGCTGCTCCTGACTCGCGCGCAACTTAACACAGCTAATTCGATAACTTTAAACAGCCCTCATTTAAAAACTACCATTTGAATGGAATTTCCGCGAACAAAAGGATGCTTTGTTTCGTACCGGGGATTACAGGCGATAATTCTAGAACACCTTATATATACGGGCGCGCGACACACGTGCGGACGGTACACGTGCGCGAACGTATTAATGACTTTTATCCCCTCCCGCCGTTGTTTCGTCCCCCGTCATCCGAAAATAAAACGGCATTACAGCGCGGAACGTACTCGCGCGTGTTCCGCGAGATATTACAGTTCCGTGGCGCTCTGGTGAAACGAGAGATAAATTGTCGCTTAAAATCTCCCGTTGCTGTATCTCGGGGTCGATCGGGGATCGATGTCGGCGACGGTAGCGAGAACCGTCTGGATAAGATCGGAATCCCCGTAATTTATACCACGATATTCCCTACATGTCCCCTCCCTCCCCCCTCCCCCTTCTCCCGATTGTCTCGCCAGGGAATGTGAAATATCGCGACGAGATTGCGAAAGCGTTCGCGCGCTTCTTACGCTTCGGCGCGTCCCCTGTCAAATACACAATTGTACTCACGTCGGTTAAGTTGCTGCGGAACGCGTAATGCGAATGTAACAGGCGGTGCAGGTACTTGAGATCGGGCCGGGACTGGTCGACGTCCAGCTTCAAGTACGCCAGGCAATACTGTCCTCGAATGCCATCCTTGCCCTCGACACCGACGCACTCGTCGAAATCGCCGAACTGATTAACGTTGCCGCTCAAGAGGCCGGACGGCACCTTCGCAGTCGCGTCGTACACTGAAAATGCGCCGAGAAACTGATCAAATCTTTACACGAATAGTGGCGACAATAGCGCGACAACCGATATATGATCAATCACAAAAAGATATATGATCAATCACAAAAAGATTGTAGCAATTTTTTTTTTTTTATAAATTTTGGAACACATTCTCAGTGTCCAATAGGAGAATTTGTTTCTTAGTAATTCTCAGGACGTACATTTTCTATTGGATTGGAGTTTCGGAAGACATCTCGTATCCAATAGGAAAATGTACGTCCTGAGAATTACTAAGAAACAAATTCTCCTATCGGGCACTGAAAATGCGTTCCAAAATTGTGTCCCAATGTTCTCCGATTTTCCTCTCCTCGGCTGATGGGATTTAACACATCCGTAAATTTCCTCTCTATACCACTTCTCACACACGCACGCGTGTGGGATTATTATTAAATCTAGAATATGAAGCGGGTTGCACGTGGGTCGAATGCATTTCTTTCGCGGGTGCAAACATCGAAGAAATCCTCGATAACTGCAGATCGGCGTTACAAGGTAAATCCGAACGAAGAGAAATCGAGAGGCGGCTAATTTGTCGAAACGATCGTTGCCAAACGCCGCGTGTCGCGTACGGAATAAAATCGCGGGCTCTTATGTTCGCCGACTTGTGACATTTTATATAATTGCGCGGACCACTCACGAACGATCACCGAGAGTACAAAAGCCCTTCTCGATTTTCGGTTGTCCCCGGTCGTTCGACGGTCCATGTAAACGAGTCCAGTCTTGCGCAATCCCAGAGGGCATTAAGACGTCATAAAGATGTCTTTGAGGCAATAAGACGTCTAAACGACAATTTTACAGTTAGATCTGTGCGGGATCCTTACGGGTAAAGGATTCTCAGGACGATCTTGGATTGCAGTTTGCTTACAGTCAAGTTCGGACGCTTCCGTGCTTCAACCCTCTAACCACAAGGCTAGGGTCGGATGCGACCCTACCGCCCATTTATTTTACAGCGCTATCTCTTTTCTTAAGAAATGTTTCAAGCCATTATTTACTTTTTTAACTCATTTTGTACATGGAAAATTACATGAAAAATATGCGGTCTAACTCCACTTTCCTGGATACGTTGAAAATTCACCTCGTCGTTAGAGGGTTAATTACACAGTGGAGGACGAGCTTACTTTTGAGAGCCCACAACGTGAACTTCGAGAGCTCCTCGTGGAAGATATCGGAGTGTCGCTTGCATTCCGCGCTGACGCGTCCTGCGCCGGGATCGTACGCGGGGAGAATTTGCAATAACTTGCGCGCCTCGAAGTCGATCTCCTCGGAGAAGGCCTCTGGAAAGAGAAAAGAAAATCAAGAGTCTTCTCAGACGTCTTTGATATCGGCAATTTTAAGTTTCCTGGATGAGGGTGGTATCCTTCCCCTCGTCCTCCCCAAATCGAGATCGGCGTAAAACTCGCGAATATGGGAAAGGACTTTCATCCTGCCCTTCTCGAATTAGTACATCGTCGGAGACTCACGTGGATCGCATGGCTACGTGGGCTGTGTGCGAATGCGACGAGCGTGGAATTTTATCGACGTCTTACGAGCCTCGCTTTGTTGACATTGACACGGCAACACAAGAGAATTATTCAAGGAAATCCCGAGTCAAAATTTCAGCTGCACATTAAGTCTATTTAGTTCTACATTGAGTCTTGAAAGGTCTGTTGATGCTACAAGTAGGAATTTCGTTTTCTTCCCCTTGAAGATTTAAATGTGGAGTTAAAAGTGTTCGACTCAGGGTCACGCTCGATCGCTGGGTGATTTACGAACAGGCGGATGCAACATTTTCGGCTAAGGTCTACGTCCGTTGCATAAGTCTCGTTATTAGTCAATATTCTCCCATTTGTGGAATGGACATAAAATTTTTCACATCAGTTTATCCTTTTGAAGCCCGCACACCCACACCTCTCTCCCTTCCCTCCTTTCTCTTTTGCACATATGTAGCCAGCAAATTGGACTTTAAAAAGGAAAAAAAATTGGGGAATTACACATCGTTTCACAGACGAGAAGGCGAGGTGAGGTTGAACCGAGCCGAAAGAAATGTAAGGTCATTGATCTGCCGAAGGACATTTTAAAACTTGTTATAGGATTCAGCAAAAGGTCAGTATGTCCGTTTTTTTATACCGGGGAATTCTTGGATTGTCATTGAACCGGTATTATACATAGTCACGATCATCATCATGTGATACTAAGTCGATTAAAAAAGGCACAATTTAATAACATGTATGAGATCATCATTCAGCCGGAAACCTTCCGTGGTGCGATACATCGTCGATGTGATGCATTCACGTCAATATATCACACGAAAGTCCAAGGTGAGGAATCGGCAATCGAGCGTCGAGGTTTATTTTACGAAGCAAGTTGCAACATCGTCGCCGATACATGTGCAATATCATAGGCAGATTATTAATTTTGTGCAGATGCGGAAAGAGAAAACGTAAAAACCACTACCTGCTTGTTTTTTTCTTTTCTTTCGACTGCAGAAAAAAAACTGATTAATGTCCCGTCGTGTATCTGGTAAAATTCGCAGGTAATCCTGGGCGTAATCTTTCGCACGGACGTGACGTCGTCAACCGTTGCGACGGTTCTCCGGCGCGGATGTAAACCGATTTCAAAAGCGCAGTCGACACGCGCGTCGACGCCCCGTCGTAGAAAGTGCAGCCATACTGTGTTGTACGGTTATCGCAGTTGCGCCATGAGCGCATAAATTCTGCATCGATTAAAGGCGAGTCGGCGACGCGCTGCCAACGACACGACACTTCTCGTCTCGCGATTCTTTAAACGCGCACGCTCCTCCACCGACACTTATTTAAAGCAGCTGGTCCGTGACAATATTCTTGCAAAGGTTAATGGTTAATACAGCGTGAAGAAATTCGACAAATCTGTGCCAAATGTATGTAAATATGATATATAATACGCAACTTTGACTCCATAATAAGAGGTTATATCAATCAAATTTACACAATGCCTGCGTTCGACGAGAAAAAGCAGCTTATTGAGCGCTTTGTGATTATTATATATGATTGGAATATACTTTTAGATCTCCTATAAATCTAGTAGAATGTACCAATAAGAAGCAATAAAGCGCTCATTGAGCAGCTTCTTTTACTCAACGCGAGCAATGTTCAAAAAGTTATACAAAAATGATCGTTTTTCGCGCTTTGACGTGCAATAATTTTGGCTGGGATTGCCCGTGCTAGGCGTATGTTTGCGAATACATCATATATAACGATAGACGCACACGAATGTACTCCACCAGAGAAATGATCGCGACGTCGGATTTTTCGACGTATTTTTCGGTATTTCTCGCATTTTTTCGTATTAATTACACTGAGAAACTCATTTAGTTGAATCAACTACATTCTTATTTGATTATGGGCAAACAAATTTTTTATTATAAAAACCAAGATTTAGTTCTCTGAATTAAAAGTTTGGTTCTTCGAACCTCTGCAACTTCGGAGAACCAAATCTTCGGTTTAAACGATCAAGCTTTGGTTATTACAACCAAAATATTTGCTTGCCCATAGTCAAACAAGAATTTAGTTGATTCGACCAAATGGGTTTCGCAATGTAGAAATCTTTAAAATTATTCGATATTATTCTATCTTGAAAAAGATGCCTAGCCAAAAGACACAAAGGGGAATGCATGTACAATATTTGCCAAATCTTTAAAGGTTAGTTGTCATACACTGTTGTCAGAAAAATTGAGTTGTCACAGAAATTGAGTGTACTTTACAGCAATTTATGGGAAACTAGACAGTCAACGATCTTGCAATTTTTCGTAATATTTCCGCTACTTCTCTCATCTTCGATACGGTCAATCCTTTCCCAATTTCACATAAATGCGGATCCTATTTCGATTAATGTATTGCTAAAATTTGAGGTGATTCCTAAGAAAATAAATTTACGAACCAGCTACCTCAATTATCGTCTTCGCGATTATTTCTCATTTTGCTTCGCGACGACGATAACGACTCGTCGTCGGTGATTTCGTCGACGAGCGGGAAACGCGGCCGAGTTCGCGATCGTGCGTGATCTTCGCGTCTCTGTCGTTGACCTCTCCTTTTTTTCATGGCAAACGGATGATCGACCTGGTTCCCATTGTTGTTGTTTCGTTGATACGTTTTCTAACGACAGCGTGTGGCAATCGGACTCAAAACGGAGCCGGACGTCCAGGGGGGGTATAAGGACCGCGAGGTGTCGAAACTGTGACGGTAGTCACTCCGAGCGAACGGAATCACTTAGGTGTCGCGGTTTGTTTGCCCGATCGGTGCTGCGTAATTGCATAAAGCGCGACACGAATGTACTTACGGACGGATGAAACGGCCCCGTACTTGCGTGTCACTACTTTATGACACACTGAGAGATGCTCATATTTCACATTGCGCTGACATCTCTCTTTTTTTTTGTTCCGCCGTGCAACAGCTTACGCCTACTGGCACATTTAAATACTCGATAACGCCGTCAGTGAGTAAACCAACAACGTTAACTGTCGCCGAGTGACGTTAAGGGACATTGTTCCCGGCGTCATTTCGAAAATCGGTGTTATCTTGATACACCGATTGATTATGTTTATCATTCGTCGAAACTCGCGATAAAAATTCATTGGAAACCAGTGAGAGTTAACTCGTGGTTGACGTATGGCGGAATCGCGGAGAATTTTTCTCGCACGTCAGAGAGCTGTGAGATAATCCGTATTTGGTGGTCAACGTGTTAACAAGCTTCGTTGCGTACTCGGAGGAGATTACGCGATGACGTTACTCGCATCTATATTTATATATATGCGTGTAACTATAAATAATTCGTGACAATCATTTTTTGCATATATAACAATTATTGCTCGATAAACTCGCAGAGATTTCAGCGAAGGATTCAAGGTCGCTACTTTTGTAGTTTCGCCGTAACCTTTATTCAATAATGACCTTTCCCTCGGTGATCCGCCATCGAAGGGAAACGAGGGAATTTAAGTTGCGTCTAATAATAAAAGAATCAGTTTTGAATGTTTCGCAAACATCACTACGAATTTCGCGTGTTGACTCGCGCGATTAGTCGCGCAAGTGACATTTGTTCTGTCCAATCAGCAATTACGAAGTCACACGCACGAGATTCCGCGCGAGTCGCGCGCCGCGGAAACGATTTGAACACCGAACACGACAATGTCACGACGCACAGGCGCTTGACACGCTTGTGTCCGTTGCGTAAAAGCGACGAATGATGAAATCGCGATGAACGTAAGTTTACTGTGCTGTCGCATCGTCGACTTTTAGTTCACCAAAACTTTCCGTCGATCCGATCGACGGAAAAGAAACAAAATAGACGCTCTCGGTGCGCCTCAGCGTACGATGGCCTGCGGTTGAGGTATCGGAATATTCTCAGGTGGCAACCTCGCGTCGTACATTGTGCGCACGTGGGTTAAGCGCATCACAAAATCGCATCGCGAAACGCGACGATAATCGTCAGCGTTAATTCCCCGCGCAAACACGGTGGATGTTACCGTCCTCTCCCACCTGGCTGTCGATAATGTTTCGTTGTACAAACGATTAACGCGTGCGCGCGTGCACGTGGCCGTAAGATCTTCGATGCGTATCTTCAGCGCGTGCCTTCGCGAACCCTCCGTCGTGCGCGTTCGTTGCCGGCCCGACACACCACGCCAAGTCTCTATTATTTGTCGAACTTCTACGCTAACTTTTAAATAAACATTTATTTTCACCGTCCTCGCACAAGAATGACGCATACAGAGTATATCTGGACCCCACTCACAAACTAACGAGAAAGATTCTACATAAAAAATAAGTAAAAATGTCTTAATAAATATACGTCCTTAAACGTTTAGTTTCTGGGATACAGCTGCCGCAACCTCGGATTGAATGAATAATAATGAATAAAAAATGCATGTATTTTTAATAATGAATAAAAAATACATGTATTTTTAATAATGAATAAAAAATACATATATTTTTTATTCATTAAATTGTGTTTTACAAATGAATAGCCCGACATATACCGTTACTTAAAAATTGCTCAAAATGTCTGTCTCCCTTATCGTGTTAGCAGGATGTTCATAATACGTTTTTTTTTCTTAGTTTTTAACTTTACGGCGCAAACGGTAATAACATGCCAATACCGAATAATTCTTCGATCAATATTCAGAAGTGTCAAAATTGATGGATTATCTCGAGAAACAGGTAAAGAAAAAAGTCTTGTTAGAATCTGCGTTAAAATCCTTAATCCCGCTTGTCACAACACATTTTTTCCACTTCCAGCAGCTATGAAAAAAAAAAAACAAGCTTTTGCGGATACATATTTATCAAGACTTCTCTACTTGTCTCTCAACATGAAATCTGTCCCGTAAGTCCGTCGGCAGAGTTCAGATACACCCTGTATGCGGTACGTATTCTGTAGCAAATGTGACAATATTTATACTCTCCGCGGAATGTTCGCAAAATATTTCCTCCTTTCGGGAGCGGCTCCGGTTCGCATTAATCGTATCACGTGAGTAAGTACACGCGCCGCAAATTGCTCTAACGCGTCCTCGCTGCACGCGCGAGCGCTTTCGCATGTTGCACAGTTTATTGCGATGTCTGTGCACCACAAACTGACACGCTTAGACGAAGGTCGCGTCGAAGATTCAACTCTTGAACTGGAACGTCTCGTTGAGCCGAAGGAAGCGTAGGGCGCTCTTTCCGATCTTCCGCGAAGAATCCTGCCGTTTCGCGCACCGGTCTCACGCGGTGTCTCACGCCTATTTTTATAAAACGGATCCCCGACGAGCCAGCGTCGATAAATTTTAATCACCATATTGGTATATTTATGACTGTTTCCGCACAGTCGTCCATTAATACTCGGCCGTCGAGATTAAGATTGTAAAAGTACCCTCCCGATTTCGGCCGGTGGACTCTTTGTACGTGTTAATGCCCGGGTATTAATTCGCAAATCCATTAAGTGCCGAATTTTTCAAGGATGCATATAATTGCGTCGAATAATAAACACGATAAGAATATTTAAGTATTCCGATAACGACGATCCTGAGCTATTGATCTGCCGCATTCTTGGTCCCTGCTTCCGCCGACAATCTGCCGTCGCGCGTCTCGTATTTGTGAGCGTGTTACGTAACGCGTCAATGTTTGTCTCCCACACGCGAGCCTGTGTTTCATTAAAAAAAAAGCCGCGGACGAGGCGTGCCATCGGCCTGCGCGAGAGAGCGAAATTCACGGCATCGTGCGCCGATTAATGACGTATTATGTGGCAACGAACGCGAGGGTTGCGCGGCGCGATGAAATACCGTTTCGGGCGCGAACGTAGGTGAGCGTCTCGCCTACCTGATCAATCCGCGCCCCCGTCGCAATCAATGCCGCCAATTGATTGCGGAGTTTGGAAAAGAGCGATTCCGACACTGGCACGATCGCATGTGCGATCGTTACGAGTCGCTCTCGCGACGACGTGCTGTTGCGTTCGTGAAAAAAAGAAACGATAATTTCAACAATCGATATCGGTAAAATAAAGCGTTTATCTTAACTCTCTGACTCTGAAGTTCTAACCTTCGGTGAACTTAGTGGAATATGACATAATCCGGCAATATTTAACCCGAATCGTCCCGAATGGTACACATGTGTACCACCAATGTCTCAAAACACTTGAAAGCTGAATTATGTCATTTGACGCTAAATTAACTTAATACCTAATACTTTATCGGGAAAAAATCGCTTATATTCCGGAACGAAAGGGTTAAACCCCTAATAATTTTTGGTTTAATACTACACCCAAGTTGCCATTTCGTGCAGCTGGAGTTATGGTTGTATTTATTGTGAAGCGTAGCATAAGTAGCATGGGGTATGAGATACCCCATGGTTCACCGTGTGTTGATTTTTCTCCACTTGGTTCGCGGAGGGTGAAAAAAACCGGTAAAAAATCGATATTTTCAATTTTCACTCGGAAAGAAACCGAGGAAATCCGTGGGAAAAGTGGAAAAAATGATATATTTTTTTGTTTTCACTCATCCGCGGCAAGAAACCGAAAGAAGCGTGGGGAAATTGAAAAGACCCGGATTTTTTCCAATTCTTTAAAATTATTTCTCTAATTGTAAGGTTAGAGTCGAATATGACCCCACGGCTTATTTACAACGTAAAAACACACGCTGCTTCTCTTCTCAAGGAATTTTCCATGTTATTATTTACTTCTTTTAGCCATTTTGTACATCGATTACATGGAAAATGAACAAAACAGAGCATGGGATAGGATTCACTATCACTTTTGGTACTTTATTTGGTACTTCGGATAACACCATAGAGATTAATTTCCAATTTCCATTTTTGAATTTTTTACTGGTTCAGCCGGCGTTTTCTTAAACGAATATCACAGTTACAGCGAATCATTAATTCAACGAAGCGTTAATTTCGAATTATTATCTATTATGTATGCGTAACCAATGGTAGTACGATCGTAGGTTGCTTAACGAATAGAACTTCAATCGATTCAAAACATTCACAAATCAAGCTCTCTCATTATCGTTATTACCATGTTATGCGGTTGTTATCAGACTCGTTACGATGTCGCCGCAAAACTATTCTCGGAAATAGCGAATTATTTCTGCGTTTCACTGTAAAACGTTCTCGCGAGTGATCGTCGACGCCAGTGTTTTCGAAGCCGTTGCTTGTCGGAGAAACTACTCAGGGATGGAGAAAAGGAAAAACATCGAATATCGTTAGGAAAATCTTTCGCGTGACGAAATCGAGCGTTTCTTACATTTTAGCGCAACGTTGAATTATATTTCTCATTTTTTCTTTTTTCATTGATACGTGAAACATGTTCTGATTCCCGTCATGGTGTCATGTGGAGCGAATAAACGTGGGATAAAATAAAGCGAAGTTCTGAGAAATTACGATTTCCGTACACACGGACGAAATTATTATGACGATAATGAGACAATATCGTTCCTCGAAGCCTTTTCTGATACGTCATTTGAAACTCGTGTGCACATTGGTAGATTGCAAAATTTCCCGGAAAGTCTTGTCGCCAATGTCCGGACAGCGAGAAATGCAACATTGTCAAAAAAATCGGATGTTGAAATCAGTGGTCGATCGCGGTCAATCGGGACTGCTGTCACCGTAGAAAAGCTAAGCTTACTCGCGGTGATTTTATGACGGACATCGAAAAAAATTTATGAAAACTTGGGCGGAACGCCGTCGGGCCGCATCGGCAGTTTAGAAAGACGACTCTCGTGCGATACTTCGCGAAGTGAACCGGATCGCCGAAAGAACCGCACCGGTTCTCAATGATAAATTGGATGCATTTAGTACATAAAGTGGGTTCATTTTTGTCGCGCTATGCCGAAACTGTAGTAGCTGTCGTACACGAAGAAAAAAATAGACGGCTTCGTTATTTGTAGACACGAATAAAACCATTGCCGTATATACGATAAAATACGACACACGAGCGTGATGAAATCTATTTTTCGAGCGGGCTGGACATTGATAAGATGCGATCATACGTTTCAGATATGAGGAACCGTCATAGGTCACGCATCAGAATTTATTTCGAAGATTATTCTCAAGATATAATAAATCTTAAAACGGATAAAATAAATTAAAATCAAATCTCTGGTTGCACAGTGCTAATGTGTGTAGAACGTGATGGTAATATTTCAATTATTATAAATTATTCCGAACTGTGTATGTATTTTATATAAATATATAAAATATAAATATATAAAATACATATGCAGCCCGGAATAATTGATTGTTTATATTTTTTATACATAGATTTTTACTTAGAGAGATTCGTTGCTTCATTTGTGAATTTCGAATGAAAAAACGGGGAGACGGTGGGCGCGAGGAGGAAATGATCGGCGGGGGTTCGATTTCGAAAGGAGGTTCGTGAGCTGAAAACAATCGGAGCAAAGTGCCATATTAAAATTCTTAAGATTTGGCCGCTTTTATCGTGTCGCGCGCTGCAGCACGCTACTGCAGTCACGTTCGCCGACACGTCGGTGCATAATACATACGATACACGACTAAAATCGCTTTCGAATATCGCGCGTGTCGAAATAACGAAAGTAATTTTGCCTTCTGTCCGTTAAGCGAGGCATGTTAATGCGGCCCTCATTAGTACAACGCGGAAGAAGAATTTCGGACGACGAAATTCGAACAATTGCGAATGCAATCCGTGGCGTGTCGCATCTTATCGGCGGAGCAATTAAGGCCGATGCATTTTCTGCGTACGCGACGCATTTTTTCCCATAGCTGACTTTGTCGACCGAACGCTGTTATAACATACTTTGTCAAAGTATAATCAATTATATCAGGTATTCGATGACGGGAGCGATAGGGGTTGATCGATAGGACGATATTTCATGCGTCACGAGAGAGGACCGAGATATAATCTCCTTCTCTCTCTTTCTCTCTTTCTCTCTCCACGAAAGTCTGAGCGACCTATACATTTTCTTGACCTTTTCTTCTTTCTTTTTTAAAATTTTAAAATTCTTTTTAATGAAATAACCTGACGACCTTTTCCGCGATCAGAAGTCCGATTGAGAAAACTTGGCCTTTAAATTTTGTTACTAATCGACTTCCTCGGAGATTCGTCAGAAAGGGAAGAGTGGGAGATCGTTACTTCGAATCTCTATTACGCACTCGCGAACCAACGTGACGCGCGTTCGCATGACAAGCAGCTTAAATAAACGGGCTGTCTTCTCTCTACAGTCTTCGACTGTATGTGTGAATTGTGTCGTGTTTTTTATTCTTTTTCGTCGAATTCACGACTGTGATTTTTTTTTCTCGACGTAACGTTGACGCAATTGAACGCGATGAAACGCTCGTGATCGTATCCGTTGTGAACGCCGGCGGCTTGTTTCGCGGCGAATTCGGTCAATAAGGCGGCTGCTGACAAAGCGCGCGCGAAATCGTTTACTCGAAACGCCTAGCCCAACGTGGTTAATCAAAAGTTAACAGCACCTTGTTCGTAACGAAAGTGCGAGTATTGCATGTCTCGCAATTAATGAGCGACGTTTAAAATATGAAGCCGTAGATGTGCGTAGAGTGCCGAACGGCGGTATGCAATGTGCTCGTTCATTGTTCCCTGTTGCATAAAGCTTGTCAACGCGTCTGTCAATGAGCTTGAAAATTATTTACGCGCTCGCCCGGACACAAATTTGTTTGACACTGAAAACACACCGCGAAATGCTTCATCTATTCACTCGAACGCACTAACGTGTCTTTCCTAACACGAGCGCGATTTGTCGCTAAGGTGACTTCCGACTGCGCAAACATCTTACAACGACGTGTATAAATATTAATTATTAGCAGTTAAAAAAGCCGCTAAAAGCAGCTAAAAAATTTCAATGCGTTCATTACGCGCGAAGCGTATGCACAATGCAAGCTTTACGTGCGATTTGTCTCTCTACTTGTTAATTTTTTGTAATACAGTTCTGTGTGTTTGTTAGTATTATCATATTATATGTAATACATAAATGCGTAATGTATAACAAAATATAAATATAAATAAATATATATATGATTTATATATTTATTATATTTATATTAGTATTTTTTATATATTGGTATATTTTTTCTATATTTATTCGTTTATATATATAGAGCGGGAGAAAGAAAGCTAAAGTTATTGCACGCGGAGAAAATATTTCAATAAAAATTATCACATTTTGTAATTCTTCCGGCCATACCGGAATTATAATGTGTGTTGTAATCTCTAGTGATATGTATATATCATAATTTCAATCATAATTCCGGTATGATCCAAAATTTTGTGGTAATTTTTACTACAATATCTTCTCCGTGTAGAAAAACGTCACGTGACAACGATGATGGTTAGTTAAGTTTAACGATGAGACGCTGAGACGTTAACGATACCCGACTCGAAATTTTAGTTCTACGTTAAGTCTAGTTGGTTTTACATTAATATCTGGTTCCACTATCGTGGTTTAAATCTAATCGACGATTAACTCAACGAAATTGACCAATCGCATTGCTCAATTCAGCTAATTGGCCAATGCAAATGGTCAATTTCGTTGAGTCGATCGTCGTTTAGATTTAAGCCACGATGATGGAATCGGACTTAAGTCTCCAAAGGGGCACTATTGTCCCTCCTTGATGCTATAAACAGGAAATTATTGCCGTTTCCTTCATTTGGAAACTTAATGTAGAACTAAATGAACTTAATAAGTAAATTAAGTAAACTTATATAAAACTAAAGTTTCGACTCGAGTACACGCGAAAGACCGAGCCACCCCAAATGTCACGAAAGGTTTCAAAGGATTCCGTAGGGCTCACCGTAGTGCGGATTGGTGTGATGCACTTCCGGCCTGCCGACGCTCCATATATCCTTCTCGGTATCGACCGTGTAATTGCCGAGGCTGCTGATCAGCTCGACGAAGGTGTAATTCTTGGTCGTGTCGGTCTTGTTGGGCGCGAGCACACGGAGTATCTCCTCCTCCTCGAAGGCGGCGCCGAGACTCCTGGGCGTCAGGACGTCTACCGGCTCGCTGGCGCGCGACAAACCGATTAAACCGAGAATCGCCCAGGCTCTCAGGAACGTCCTCATTCTCTTTCTCTTATCGTCGGAACCCGAAAACGCCAGCGTCCGAAAACTGTCCCCGAGAACTTCCACTCCGACTTGTGCGTCGCGATTTCACGCGATTGGGAGAATTTTCCTTCCTTCTTCCGCGATCCCCGGAAGTCTCGTCGTTCTCCGGAAGATCTCTCAGCGGCAGAGCTGGTCGGCGATCATTCGTGGTCTAACTGGTTCGCTCGATCTTCCTCAAACGATGCAAGGAGGACTCATCCGGGGATCCTCGTCGTGAAGTTCTTCGGCGCGGAAAATTCGTCGTTCGAATCACCGGCGGCACGTTTCTCGCCCGAACGCAGTGCCGATCGAGGTCACGGTCGTAGATCGGGCGCAGAATCCGATCGAGGATAATCGTGCGTGCTATCGAGCGTCTCGCGGCCCCAGCATTGCCCGCTTGTCCGAAGGTGAGCTTTACGAATGATCGCGGTACGATCGCGTAACGACGAAGTCACCTGTGTGGCCACCTTGCGAACAGGGCGCTGCGAAGGGGGGTGAATACCGTGTGACCGCTCGTCTCCTCTCCCACTCTTCCACATCGAGGAGGACCTCGTGTCGACGAAATGAGCAAGTGAAGAGAAGACGCGTGCGAGTGCGGACGTCACTCGCGTACGCGGCCCGGGTTACCTAGTTGGTGACCGGAATGGGCGAAGTGAGCGACGTTGTTTTACCTTAGACGGGAATGCGAGTCGGCGGATTTTTGGCCGCTCATCTCGAATATATTCTTTCTCTTTGCAAAGGTGAAGAGTTCAAGGGAGAGAACTCCGATCGCGCGTCTCCTATCTAAAAATTATTTTTCATATGTTTCCATTAAACAAATTTCTTAAACGGTCGCGGATCGCCACGCTTTACGATGCGATTGAGCGCTCGTTATGGTTCGCGCGTCGAAAAAAAAAAAGCAGCGATTTTCTCGTTTCAACATTTCAGGCAAAGTTTGCACTCGTCTTTGCCGCGTTGCGCTCTAGAAAGTGCACGCGCGCCGAAGCGTTAAGGCGCCGACAAAGCTGCCGAGGAAAGCGAATCACTATTCGAAAATAAAAGTGGTCGCGAGGCGAAATCGGGGCCGAATCTATAATTTTTGACGACAGTATTATTATCGTCACGGCGTCGTTGCGCAGGCATAACATATAGCGGAGAAGCTGCGCAACGACAACATCGATAGAAATTTTAGTTTAACATTAAGTCTATTCATATAGTTATATAGTTCTACATCAAGTTTTTTAACCCATTAACTGCCAAATTTTTTTTTTGAAATTTTTGGCCGGATAAGTTATATATATGCACAAAAAGTTGTGTAACAGTATAATTATATTCAAATTATGTTTTGTTTTAATCCCCAAAATGGGGATCGTGGCAGCTAATGGGTTAAAGATTTTCTATTGTGCTCCTCTTGATATTACAAATGAGAAATTATTTCTATTTAGGGGGGGGGGGGGCAAAAATTTATCCTCATACAAAACTTATTAGCATACTTATATTAAAGCCAGTCTTCGAGGGTCTTCAGTAAATTTTTTAAATATTTTTTCTTCCGACTTTTTTCTTTTCGCAAGCACAATTTTTCTATATACACTTAGCATACATCCATTGAAGCAATTTTCTGACATTGTCGACCGAAATCGGGTCTTCACCCTTCACAATTGTACTAAAAGACCTTTCAATAGCGCTCATTGTGCACGGTTGGGCCAAGGAAATATGCAGGTCATGTTTCGTAGCTAGAAGGAAAGTCTCAGCTTCTTTCGACATCTCTATCGATCCCGACTCTTCCAGTTCCTCTTTGTTAATTTCTCACCTCTCCAGAGAATATACTACTTCATTGTAAAAATTATTCAAATTATAACAATCATTCAACAATTATTTAAATTATAAATTATATCATAAACAATTATTCAAATTGCAACAAACGAAAAAAACGATTATTACTGTCATAATTTAAGGGGAAGAAAGATCCCCTGTCCCCTCTCGCGTCCATGCACTGTATAATTAAATTAGTAGATCCGTTCCGTCAATCCATTATTGCGACCAGCGAGCGCGCTTCAACTCGACATCGTTCTACGCAATGACCGTTAATTAAAATTCAACGGCGGTTTAGTCATGTCATCCATAAGCGAGGCGGAGTGCTGGTGAAACTCGACAGATCTGCTTATAATTAAAGATGTCCTCGTGACATTCCGTTACCGGTTTTGTTAACCAATCACACGTTCCGTTAACGCAACCTTAGAAGATCTCAATCACATCGGTAGAGTCTAATCATCTTGTTATCGTAGCGCGCAACAAAAAAAATGAGAGATGGGGAATCTCTCGTCGCGCAATGAGGGAAAAATCGCAAAATTAACGTCCTCCTTCAAATAACGAGATTAAAGTCGGATTAGGATAAATAAGATAAATTTTTTCCATCTTCTTCATGATCTATTTATTATCATTTTGATTGGGGGCAGAAATAAAAGGTTAGTTAATTTAAGACGAGACGGAATATTTCGAAAGCATTGATTTTAACAATCTCCGGACCACCGAGGCATGACAACGGTTCGACGGTTGACAACGCGTTCGGTGATTGAAAAAGTAGGAGTGAGGTAGTCTTTTTTTTATTGTTTTGATACTCGCGCCTATTATATATTTGTCCGTATGACCGAGTCATTTCAAGCCAACTATCGACGGGCATATCGCGGAGTACATATATTGGTTATAATTCCAATCGACTTGAGATATTTAATTGAGCTTCCATTGGCATCACGTTAATCAACACGCGTTTCTTTGATCGAGTAGTGTCTGTGCGATGGTCAATATCAGTTGTCAGAGGGTGTATCCTGAATGCCACGACGGAGCAGTCGGAAGCCAGGATATTGGATCGTAAAGTCAAGACGGAAGACGCAGGACACCGGACGCAGGACCTAAACGACATATCGTATGCTTCCAAGTATGTCAAATTATTTATTATACGGAGATTTTCCATTTTAACGGACATTTGACGAACTTATCGAGAGTAAGGAAACACCCGAGTGCCGGTGAAACTCGACAGATCTGCTTATAATTAAAGATGTCCTCGTGACATTCCGTTACCGGTTTTGTTAACCAATCACACGTTCCATTAACGCAACTTTAGAAGATCTCAATCACATCGGTAGAGTCTAATCATCTTGTTATCGTAGCGAAATTCAGATCGGCACTTACAGTTTATTGTTATTTAATAATTATATATTTTATAAGCCTCTATGTGTGTGATCAATCTTTATAAATCTCTGATTATTCGTTCATTTATATTATATTTATTTACATTTGCAAAAAATATTGATCCAAACAGTTGACTAACGGTTCATGAGTGCGAAATTAATTTTGTTCTTGATTAAAGATTATAATTAAACGGTGAGTGCTGACCTTAGAATTTATTACAAGTTTTACAATTAATGACTTATGTGTCTAATAATAATGGGCCGCAAATTTCATTTTCTTGATATTTTATTTGATTTTTTTCTTTTGTTCATCGTTGTTATTGTTCCGAATTTAAATTTAGAGCTCTATTATGCACATTATTGGGGATATAACATTATTGGGCTATCTTTGCCTTTATAAATCCTTTACATCCTTTCTAAATCTCCCAATTCTAGGATTTTTAACGTCAATAAAAAAATAATAGAAAGACTAATAAAAAGAAAAAGTTTGTTGTTATAATACTCCATTAATGTTTACTTATATAAAATTCTTTAATATCTGCTTATCGTACATATTTTGTTGACAATACAGTTACGTAATTATTTATTACATTGCTTATTAAAATTAAAAGTAAATATAAAAAAAAACTATTACACTGCTTATAAAAATTAAAAATAAATATAAAAATTAATTTTAATTATAATTAGAATATCAATGTAATTGTATATGAAATAATTTTTAAATGAATACTTTCCGAAATTTCAATTAGTTTTCAATGAATTATTAACAACAAGAATGAAACGACAGTAAGTAATCATCTGTGGCAGCTAAGTGAGTCAATATTTTCTCTATATATTTATATCTTACATTTCTCCATCGATCCTTCGAATCCAGTGGAATTTGCAGGATTAATGTGGAACCAGAATTTTGACTCGAGATAGTTATTCGGGAGATACCCAGCACAGAGAGGGGAACCATTACGCAAATTCCTCGATAATTTTACTAATATTTAATCTAATATCTAATCATCTTTAATTGGGGAATTCCTTCGTGTCTGGAATGTTTGCTTTAACGAATGTCTGTGCAAAATTAATCGTATGCAAGATGATCCTTCGAACCGTTTTCTATATTTTTAGACTTAACGGCCGAAGTCTAAAGATTAGGACGTATCATTGGATAGGAATTTCGATGTCTTCTTATACAATTTTAGCCATCTTGGAATTTGATTTCTATCGTTTCCGAGCCATCGACGTGTCACCTAACACATCGACGATATCGGAGAAATTTTTACAGGCGCGTGTATATAGAACAAATAACGAATGAATATGTGAGAATGATAATAATGAGAAGAGTAACGTGCGAACGGAAATTTAGCAGAAAATGTTTAACGATGCGATTCGATAGCCATTAAATCGTTACGCCGTGGTAAAACGAACATTTCCATATAGCACATAAGCTTGCTGCAAGCAATTCACATTGCTGCAAGCTGTAACGTTATAACGTTACAGTAATGTTCGTTTTGACAAAAAATTCAAAAATAATAATATTTTCGTATTTATAATAATTTATACATATGTTTATCCTAATTTCGTTTCAAATCAACATTTATCATTAACTTAGTGAAATAAATGTATAGAAGTATAATTTTGCTTGATAAATATTAAATTTATGGCCCCCTTGATGCGCCACTGAAAATACGACTCGGTGCCTTACAAGCTCCTTAAGATATCAGCTAGACATTATTTCAGCTTACTTCTTGTAGTGTGGACAAGTACTTAATTTGGCTTCCAGGTTAGTGCCGCGTCCTTCGTATCTCCAACATGTAGGAACGAATTCATGGACGCAGCACTGAGCCGGAAGCCAAATTAAGCGTTCTTCAGTTTATTAGAAATGTTACACGACAATGTAATTTGTCCGGGACACACGTACGCGTGAGCGTTGATTATAATAATTATCGTCCGTGAAATCTCAATTTCTTTCTCTCAGCGGTTATGCGCGCCGATACACTATAGGCGTGCCCACTCGTATTTCGTTCTTACAAAAGCGAAGTGCCGAACAAATAGACGAAGTTTATCTCGAAGGTAATCGGCTGTGCGGCCTTGAATATCGACCGCCGCCGATCGCTCTGGCTATCCATTTAATTAACATCGTTGGAAGACTTTTTATCCACCTAAAGTTACAAAACTGATTCTGGGAAATCTCTTTGACGTTTTAATAAATGACAGCGTGCGTGTTAGTTAATATGGCCGTCTATCGATGCCTCGTCGATCGATAAGGCTAAGAGAAATATGATTTTTGTCGGTTCAAATCGAAAAGATCCGAGGTTGATTCGGTGACTTTGGTGACATTTTACGCCTATGCTTTGCATCTTATTTATAAGAATGAAAGTTGGATGATTCTGTTTCTTGCTTTTCTCTCTTCTTTTTTTGCAAGAATCTGAATTTCGAGTCGATCTGACAGTCAAGCGGACTGGCGACGCGTGCCGCTGGCTGCATGCGGTACGCGCGTGCGTTTGCACACGCATCCTTCAATGAAAATGCTACCATTCGAATTCAACGTACGGAAATACGATTGTCGATTTGTACGATTTGTCAACGCGGTTACAAATGCCTCATTATCGATGATTCAGCCGTATCCCGATATGTTATTCCGGATTTACCGTTCGCGATGATAAACCATTTTAACGGGGGATTATTTACGACCTTCTTGCTAATTACTGATTATAATTTGACTTGCTTGTAGAAACGGATGACATATGAAAAGAAGATAATTAATAAAAATATAAAAATAGACGTCCGCTATAACATTGCTCCTATCATTTCCACATGCGAGCAATAAAAGAAAGAGAGAGAGGAAGAGGAAAAAGACAAATATGGGCGATATATCTCAAATTTATTCCCGTTCTTCAGAAAATTAGAATTAACTTCGCGCTATTAATATATTCATTGTCGCATCTAAAATCGGCTCTCGGATTAACGTTGCGTCACATGTGCCGCCTTTTGTCGACGTAACAACTTCTTATAGCATTATTGTATGCTGACAACGAGTTCCGAGACCTGAAGTTGTCGCATCGAGCTAAATGTCACGGCTCAAATTAAAGAATATACACTCTGCGTGAGCGGCGAGGCCAAAACAGGTAGAAACAATCAAAGGGAATGAAGAGCGAGGTGAAATGAAGGAAGTTTCATGCCACAAATTGGCCTATGGTAAAATTCACTATTGATAAATTAATTAATAAATTAGCTCAAGGTTTGGCGAGTACACTCAGCCACTGTGAATCTTGACGCAGTTCGTAGAAAACGTCGAGACACGCGTCGGACTTTCGTTCGTTCGATTATAGTTCGAGAGTTCTCCTAATGACAGACGTATGAATGGTAATAGTTATACTAGGTCGGAGACTCCCGACTAGTGCGTATTGCATTTTTCAGCAACACACGTGCATTCTCGACATTGCGACACCGGTATCGCGCGCCACGCGCTATCAGTCGTTCGCCATATGGAAACATTTACTAATTCTATCGATACTCATAATAAGAAATAATTGTTGCAAACTGTTAACAATTCGTTGTGCAAAATAGATGTTCGGGTATATGAATATATTTGTCTAACGAAATTGCTTACTCATCAAATATTTATAATACGTACTACCGAAGAAGAATTTAAAAAATAATTAATTAATATTTACTCTCGTAAAAAATAATCTGACCTTTAATTCAAATGTTGATTGCGCAAAAAAATCCTCTTTATAACTGGATTTTTACACAACACTCTCTCCCAACATTTTTATGACCGCGTTCAGAAATTAGCACATTTATCCTGCGTATACAATTTAGAGATTGCTATTTTTATAATGTGACGTCAGTGTCTTAGGAAGTCCATCGATCCGAAGGATCAATAGTATAGAACTATTGGAAACCACTTATCCCGATTACCGTTATTTGAAGGATATTCAAGTAGAAGTGCCCGTTCGTCAATGTCCGCGACATACAACTCATACCGAGTCAATTCGCAAGTCAAGTTGATTTTCTGTCTGACGATAGGTGGAAAGCAAGGAAAACACAGGAAAATAATTAATCAAACGAATTTCTTGAGCAACCTAGTAGCTCGTGCAATGTCGCGTACGTTGCGTCGTGCAACTTATTTAAACGAAACCCGGTCTCGCTTTGTTACGCGCGCGTAAATAGGACACGTGTGTATGTGTGTGTGTGTGTGTGTGTGTTGAACCTCGGCAATGCGCTGGGATTGTTTAATACCGGCCGATACGTCTTCTCGGGTGTCGCGAGAGTGAGAAGTCAACGACGGAATGCTGCGAACCGCGACGACCATCGCGAATTTGACACTCGAATGATTCTTGTGATTTCCCTTTTCGCACGCGCGCGAACTGCAAATCATCGTTACAGCTACCGTGGGCAAACAAATCTTCCAAGAACGTTGTACCTCATCTCGCGCAAGTTCGAGAGAAATTTCATTTTAGTTTTAAAGTTCCGGAAAAGAAACCCGTTTTTCTTCTCTGCAGATATTTCTGGCTTTTTATCTTTATCACGGAAAAAATATAAATATGGTTTTAACCGAAACAGGTTTCTCAGCCGTAAACGTGTTCCGGAGCGGAACACACGTGAACTTTTTTTAACGAATTTTAGCATATTGTAGCTCTGATGATAAAATATGATGATATATACACAAAACTATTTAGCAGCCGAACATAAATATATATATTTTAGTACCACACACATACTTAACCCTTAGCTGACACACGTCAAAATAATAACATACGTGCTATAGGGGATATTTTGGACCCCAGCGAGAAAAAATGTGTATAATTGTTTTATCAATATTGGGTCAAGCCTCGACTAATACTAGGTGACGCCACAGAACCAAATTTGGCGCGCAGCTATGAAAAATTTGCGTTCAAACACTCTGGGGTACTTTTAACCCCGTGTGTCAGCTAAGGGTTAATATTAATATTATCATTATTAATATTATTCTATGAGAGGTTAAAAACCCAGACATGATGTCATTCATATATACTATTCTTATACTGAATACTGTGAATATATACAATATACTGAGGTCATCCCTGCAACATCTTTCGTGATATATCGTATGTCGTATATTTTTGGGATAAATTCAAAATATAGAAGCTCAGGATACGCTATTCTCGGTATATTACATATGTTCTTAGCTTAGTGGCACATATTACATATGTTCTTAGCTTATGTGGCATATATCTCGAATATTCTGAGGATATACGTGATATACTTTTACGATATTCGTGAAACAACATCCTCTATTTGTGCGGGGATATATCCATCGAGTATTACAAACGTATCGAACTTTCGGCCAGGTGAAACGCAACAACCGCCTTCCGCATATAAGCCGATCCTGAATCCCAGTAATAGTTAATCTGTTAATTATTTTTAAAATCCTCTAGGATACTCCTTTACCCTAATTGCTAACTAAATTAGTACGCAATTTAATGACCCTACTTGTTGTGTTGCGGAAGAAAAATTTTTTTTTCTAATTTTTGTGCCTTCTGCCCGGAAATTGAGGAAAATCGCGAAAAAATGTGAAAAACGACGGTTTTTTTTCCGAAACTTTAAAACTATCCGGTCTCATTCCGAATTCGTTATTCGAGAAATATCGTCGTGTCGTAACGAGAGTTGCTCAATTTACGTGGGTTAACGAACTCAGACGTTGGTGATGTGCAAAGTCGCAAAGTTCTCGACGAGCGGCGCGAATTCACGTGCCACAAGTACATCGAGCGCGCATTTGCTTAACGGAATCGGTCAGTTCCTCCGCGTTTACTTCCGTTCACACAAAACGTTCGACCGGTCAATATTTGAACACGATAAAGACGCTCTTTTCTCATGCCTTCTTCGATTCTTTGTTGGGGACTCCGGGACCCGTTGTCTCGCTATCTTCGATCTTTGTCCGATCGAAGAGCGAATCGCGTGTTAAAAAAAAAGATAAACCAGTATCGCCAGATATCGTGCCTCCGATACCTTTTTTTTCCCTCCACAAAATAAGACCGTAGAATTCTCTTATTGGGGAGAGAAACCACGCCGATTCGATTATCGCCCAGAAATAAAACGTTCCCGACGACAATCGATCTCCTCGCCGAATGCATAATTCTACGCATTTCTGCGCGACGCCGATCCCTCGCCTAACGAGACCGGCGTCCCGTCGTTCAAGACGCCCTTCTCAACCTCCCGGACTACAATTCGAGACTTTTTCGAAACACCGGCACGTCGTTTCGGAGCCCGGGACCGCAATCGATCAAATCGCTCGCCGCTCGAATCTCTATCGCGGAGTAGAGGTCCTAAAATAAGAGTCTGACCATAAGAGCGCCAGTTCTGATTGGTTCGGCAATTTTTGTCAACTGCCGCTCATATTTGAGTCACAATAAGCTTACACATTATTGACACAAACGTTGTATTTAAACAATACGAATAAAGAATAAACGTTGAAAAAAGTGCAATTTGATATGTGTTCGTTTAATCCAGTCCGGCGTAGAGGATCTCTAGGAGATATTTTCATCGCATAATTTTTGCGCGACAAATTATTGCAAAACGGTGCCGCACCGATTTCTACAAAATTATACCGCACATTACCGCATTCATTACCGCAATTATTGAGTTTCAAGCCTCAGAAAGCGGCTTCATACTTTTCATACTCAAAACAGCGTAGACTATCTATAGCGCATGCGTGGCGCGTCAGAAAAGATAAGTCAAAGAGAGAGAAGGATATACATGTTTCTTAAAGAGAGAGACGAATATACATGTTTCTCTCTCTCTCTCTCTCTCTCTCGAAAGATTTTGCCAAAACCGTAGACCAGATTTTGATTCCAAGTCTCCATCGTGGAGAGTTTTCGCACGCGGAACGCTAAATCGAGATTCGCGAATTCGGCGAGGAGCTCGGCGTTCGCGCCACGCCGGCTGCTCGGCCATCTCCGGCAGCGCTCGGGCGCGGTCGGCGAGCGCGCGCAACGTGCGGCCGGCCGCCAGCGCCGTGACCCGCCGGCGCAGCGGACCTAAAGCAGAACAAAGTCAGCCGCCGACGATCGGAAAACCATGTCGTCGTCTTCGTCGCGCGCACCGCCGGCCGCCACCTCCTTGAACCGCACACCCGCAGTCGACACGCGGCCCATCCGCTCCGTCCGTCGCGTCTCGACGCGACCGCCGTCTTCGTAATCCACTCGACCGCGACTGGGTGCCGCGACGATCGTCGTCGGTGCGGCCGCCGTGCGCGTCCACCTTTCGCGGTCGCGTGTCGTCGTAGCCGCTGTCGCGCCTGCACGCCTTCGTGGCGTTTCGTCGCGTAGGCGAACACGAGTCACGGGAGTGCGTGGGTACTCGCGGAAGTATCGATTCGCGCGAGTCGCCGGTGGCCACCGGAGAAAGAGAGAGAGAGAGAGAGAGAAAGCGAGAGAGAGGGGGAGAGAGAGAAAGAGGGAATTCACGCGCTCGTCGGGCTCGTTAAAGCGGCGTGCAGAAGCGCCGCTCGGCGCGGCGTCGCGTCGCATCGCGTCGCGCGTCGCTCCGGCGGCACGTATTCGCGATCGCTGGCGGGATCGCGCTCTCACTGCTGCGAACGGCGACGCGCACACAGCGCTGCCTATTCTCTCTCTCTCCTTCTCTCTCTCTCTCTCGCGTCCGAGCGGCGACGCGCGCCTCGGAGTGGCACAACACACGCCGCGGCGATAACGCACAAGGAAGGGACGCGCACATCGCAGGCAACGTCATCTCAATGGTGAGTCTGTGAATCAGCGGCGACGTCACGCGCGCGCGTCACGGCGAGTACGCGCTCGCTCCACCAGCTCGCTCGCACTCTCGCTTTTACTCTCGCTCGCATCCTAGCTCGCTCGCGCCCGCTGCGGCCCGGACGATGGCTTTGCTCTCGCCCGCTCTCGCAAACTTGAAGAGATAAACATCGTTACTGATAATCTCTTGTCTATACTGTTTGGAATCGCCGAAACCGCCTAGTTGCTGTCTTTCGGCCGTCGTCTGCTTCTCTCTCTCGCTCTCTCGCGTGACTTGTTCTCCGATCGTTTTGTCCCTTCTTGTTTTTTACACACCTCGTTTCGTCACGCCGTCCCGCATTCAAGTTCCTCGAGCGCGCTCCTCCATTGTATTATTTCCCGTCCTTTTCACGCTCCTTGAGATCGCGTGGGAGAAGGCGTGCGGCGGCGGAAAACGAAAATCGTGACCCGAGTGCAGAATGCGGCACGAGTTACGCGCGGAACGGCTTCATCCCGTCGTGAAATCCCCTAACGAGAATCGATGCATTCCGCCTTGTGGCCGCGATTTATCGTTTTCCGATGGCGCGGATATCCGAATTCCTTCGAGGCTGCAGTCTCCGACTCTGACAAGGGACAGCGAGCTGGATGTCAAAATTGGCTGGTAATTCGTCGATGATTCATCGCGGCGATGGCGCAATTTCCGGTTTGCGACGCACGTCGATAGAATCGCCGAGGAGGGGAAAAAAACGAAACGCCGAACGTTAAACTCGACCGGTGTTTCCTGACGTTATTACCCGCGTATTCATTTTCAGGCAAGAATGCCTCCTCCCTCCGCCTCCCCCGTCGAAGCTTTCCCTCTGACAATATCCGAGATTCGTCGCGCCTCGGAATCTCGGAAGCAGCGGTTCTTAGCCCGGAATGCGCGCGTTCCTCGCGGATGACGGCCGCGTCGCGGGGTAGATCAATGCAGGAACCTGTTTTCGTCGCCGACTTCCGACGTTCTTTCTTCTCGATCTCATCGGGAGATAACGCGAATCGCGTTGATTGCACGCTTCTTTCTCACTTCTCTTCACACCTGGCACTGGAACGTCTCAAGAAGGGTGTCGAGAGGTGTCAGTTGTCAAAAGATGGTTAAGAACCGCGGCTTTGAAGACTCCTTGCAGCGCGCACGATGTCCCTGACCTAGCGAAAGAGCCACCTTTCATTTACGAGTGCTTTAATCAATTTGCAGTCGCGTTTTCCACGACGTAAAGTATCGAGGAAAAGATCGTCGAGCGAATCTTGCCGGTTCCTCCGCGAATCCTCGAATATCTCGCGCGATTAACTCTCGCAAATCACAGACTCACCGAACCGAAGTTCTCTCGGGGAATCAACGAAGAGCAAGATTCGGCTGTCTGAAATTAATCGTCTGACAATTCATTTAATCCCGGGTAGAGTGTCTCTAAATGTAACGCGAATGGATCGCGCGTAGATGACGAGTGTTCTCCGTTTTAAATTGACATTTTCGATAAAAGAAATCGCCTTAGAAAATGATAAGACATTTATTTATGTGGAAATAACAGTCATAAAAGATTTTCTTTAAAATGAAAGTTCAGTCTCTAACTGACGAACACACGAGGAAGCACAAGATGGATACTCGTTAATATTTTCCGACGGATACCTTAGGTTTGTCCGTTTTAGCTGAACTAGCACCGAAATTCCATTACTTTTCCTTTCACTGCTAGGTTTGTACGCTTGACCCGCTCTAAAAGCAAAATGTGCAATCTAGTCCGGCTAAAATGAACAAGCCTATTTTAGTAGTGGATGGGTGACACTTATCATCTGTGCGATCACTGTACGCAGTGAAAAATTTTGTGCCAAAACTAGTCTACTAACTAGTCTGAAATTTCGTGTTACTTCAACACGGGGAATGTTAGAAAGCGCATAAATATAATGTAAAATTGATACATTCACCTTGCCAACGTATATTCAGTAGACAAATTTCAGTGGGCCGTTTTTACCACAAGATTTCTCCCTGAAATTTTTTCCTTGAAACTTAGAGTCTACTACCGTCTCGATATTTTCATCGTGGAGAACTTAGCGCGATAAGAAATTTTATGTTAAATTTAATACACCTCCCAAACGGTCCACTCAGATTTTTGTATTAATTTAACGCAAAGTAAATGTGTTGAAAAGTAACACAAATATTGTGTTGAAGATTAACACAAAATTAATACGTATTAATCGACACTGAATTATAAATGTATTGTTTTAACATTTACATATGTTGAATATCGAACATAACACAAAAAAATTTTAATAAATTTTTAATTAACACACGGGTGTGTTAAAAATGTTCAATGTAAAAATTTTAACAAGGACCGATTTTTTTACACAAACAAAACATTTATACTGTACTGCGGGTGATCGAGGAGTATTTTTGTTGCGTGGGAACACTTGGGCGTAACAAATAAATTAGCTTCTGCAACGATTCTTCGATAAATTGGGACTGGCCGATTTTACCGATTTTTCCGCCTCTTGACTGTTCCGTCCGCTGCGCCGTTCAATTTTTCATAACAACCGCGCGACGAAATGGAAAAGAAACACCACCTTGTCGCGTTTGTCACGTAATTTATAGCGAACTCTCATCTCGATCTGTTCAATTCTTAACACGACCTCGACAAGCCGTGCGAAACGCCGAAAAACCGTCGCCGCGGGGAAAAATACAGCGACGACCGGCGATCGATAGTATTGCTCGCGTCCTTCACGTTCCATTCTGCCGAGATTGGACCTTATTGTCTCGCGTAAGTTTCCTCGAGCTATCTTCTTGCCTGAAGCTATCGATCGGCAGCGAAAAACGGCGAGCAAATACCGCGGATAATGATGAGGAGATTCTACAGGATCGAAGTTAAAAAGAAGACAGGGATCGGTTTTTCTTTTATTATTTTTCCGGTGACACACAGATCGCATTTATCCGTTCGCTGGTAGCGCTGTCATAGCTGCTCCTTGGCTCGATCCTCTGCGCATAAATGCGTCCGCTATGACGATGTCCCGCGAACAGACGGATGGTGGTGAGAAGGATTCACCTCGGGGAGAAAAAGAAAATTGACAAAATCCGAATAAATCACCGCGACGAGGCGCGAGAGGCGTATAAATAATACGTGACAAAAGAGATCGCTGCACCTCGAGAGCGGAGAGGAGAAGGGGGAGGAGGAAAGATCGCGGGAAAACTAGGTTCGCCGTGATGTACCGGCGGATAATATCGATTGCAGCGAAAGCGAGTCGCACTATTATTATTATCCGATCGAATTCCACGTACATTCATAGAATATTACCCGTGACAGACATTGCGGCCGGTGAGAGAGTGTGCGCGAGCACGGCACTAGGGCCGTATAACTTCGTCCTTTTCCTTGATTTGTCGGTTAAACGAAGAACGTGACTCTCGTTCGGGCCAATTAGCGCGAGAAATAGGCTTCCCTTCGACCCGTGACTTCGTGCATTTGCGAACAAAGGACCGATTCGCCAATTATCGATACGATCTCTTTTTCGAGCGACGCTCCTTTTTTTGTCGTTGCTCTCTTCCCACTGTGTGTGTGTGTGTGTGTGCGTGCGCGAGACGAACATATATGTATCGCGCGAAGCACCCACCTGACTCACTAAAAATAGCGGCTGTTTTGTTCGTGGGTGTTGTTTGTTGTGTGTATGGGTGGGTATGTATATATGCGTGCGTATGTGTGTACGTACATATGAGCGACTTCGCTTACTCGTTCGCTCGAGTGGCGGAGCTTGTTTCGAAAAAAGTGATGAATTATTAAAGACGCGCGCTCCTACGAACGAGGAGTTTTGTATATATTTCTGCGAGATATAAAAGAAAAATAAGATCTCTCTGTCGTTCCCACATTATATCGCCCGAACTTTGTCGTTGCAATTCTAATGAATTATATCAGGACCCCTGGGCGCAATCACGCGCGATTTTCGGCGATAAATTATTAAGCCGAGATGCAAATGAGGAAATTTTTCCGCGCGTCACCATGCGCTTTCGATGAAGCAGCCTTTCGAAATACCGGCCGGCTTTGTTTTTCTGCTCGCGAAAAACTGCCCGGTTATAATTTAAGACGATGGGCGAGTCTCTCAGCCTCCGAACGAAGTCGCGTCGTTCCTTAATAAGAGAAGTCGATGCTTCTTCTTATTTTGATTGAATTCCCGCCCATTCATTTAGAAAAAGAGAGGAGAAAGAGGAAGAGCAGAATAATAAAAAGGTTAATATAAAATTTTGCAAATACAACGAAGAGGGAGCGACTCATTCGATGCTGTGCTGTGAGAAGAAAATTTCGCTTTGATTCGCCGCCTTGACGTCACAGCTCGATATGGCTGCAACGCGACGTGTCGGAAGCCTTAATGCCTCTGAAAGATGATTTAGTTGTCCCCGTTAAGGGAGGGAGCACCTCTCAATTTGGCGACGCGCGTAATATCAGCGGACTAAGTGACGTACAATATCGGCGACGGCGACGCATACGACGTCGATATGCGGCCTTTTTTATTCTAGCGGAGCGACGCGGAGATCGTTTCGTCCTGATAAGCTTACACGACACGTGCACCGTCTTACTTCATCATCGAGTCTTTCCAGGTATCGCCGTCGGCGGTGGCTTCACGTGGAAATTAACGTCGCGCACACGACGTAAGTTTTCGTGAAAATCCGCATGTGTGTCCTGAGCTCCCGCGAGCATCACAAGTCATCACGCTCAGGGACATCCGTGGGTATTTCGAAGTTGCGCGTTTCTCGTATAAAAATAGAAGAGGCGCGCGCGTCCATTTTAATCTCTTTCTCCGCTCCGCCGCGGGGAAAAAGATATCGAAGTGTGTTTCTGGCGACGCACAACGTTCGACTCGCAACTTTTTCTCGCAGAGAAAAAAAAACTAGTAAAAATAGTAGACTAATTTGTTTTCTATTGTTTCTCCGCGCGCACCCCGCGAGATTGATCTATTTATACAGATTTTAGGTAAATTTACCGCGTCTGAGAGACGTTATTTCTGCTTACCACGATCTTTCTATGCACGGAGAGGGGGAGCGAGGAAAAAATCTGATGTATGATTCCTTGGAGATTTGAATTTTAAATCCAGCCGGCAAAAACGCCCACGATCGCGGATGACTATTCCAAGGTAGAACTGCCGGTTTTTATCACCGCGTCATATGATAATTTTTAGGGACCGGAAGTGTCTCAGCGTGATTGCGTAAGTGAACGCTCACACATCGATTCCCGAGCGAGTCGCCGATTGCGTCAGAGGTTTTTCCTTTTCGCGGTGTGCGTGTCTTCCTTTCTTCTTAGGATAAAACACTTGATACGACGTATAGACGTCTGGCTTTGAATACGAGCGAGCTCGTGCTCGTGTTCTCTTTGTATTAGCGCGGTAGCCGCGCGTATTAAAGCGCGCGTGGATACCCGCATAAAACAAGATATTATTTTCTCGTTACACCGAAACTTATTTCGCACCTGCATGTATTCTCTTCCCCTTTGAAAGCTCTTTGTTACGTCGAGTTTCCCGAAAGGTCAATTCCTGCAAAAGCCCCCGTCCGACAGATTCGAGAAATTGCTTTTTCTTCCGCGAAAAAATTTGCAATTCACACCGTTCAGCAGAAATGACGAGTTCTTGACGGATAACATTTTTACCGAGACGACACAGGTGTCGTGTTTTCAATTGAAAATACCCCGCTGACGTATCGAACTTCTCTTCGCCGAGCACACCTGGTAATAGTACATCAAGGCAATCCCGCCTTTTACGTAACTTTCGTCGATTTCACGCTCGTCCTCGCGCGAGGGAGACGCTTTGGAGTTTCGGGAAATCTGGGGGGAAAACCGGGGGAAATTCGCGCGTGTCGGACTTATCCGTTCGTTGCCTTTCGGGGATGCATCTCGGTGCGCCTCGGCGGCGTGGGTAACGAAAACGTACGTACGCCATTTAGCTCGTTCGGTTCTCACGACGGTGCGCGACTCCGTCTCTTTTTTTCCTCCTTTGTCATTCTCGCGGCACCACGGTACGGGCTATGAGCTACGTACAATGTAAACAGCTTTATCATGCACAACAGTCGCTACGTGGGTGTGGGTGCATGAATCATGAATGAATATAAAGCAACTTCGATGTATGTATTTCGCCGCACGTATTCGCACGACGTACGCGGCCGGGTATTATCTTCCAAGGTTAGGTGGCGGTTATGGAAATTTGTGTGCTTGCGGAAATGGTGCACTCGGTATGCACCTTCGATCACGGATTAAGCTCGTGAATTAAAGGTGCACCGCGGTCCGAGAATCGCCGGTGGGGAAAATCGACGGTCGCAAATTTCGATGTTTCGCGATCTGCAGGAGGTTTCTTCGCTTTCTTTTTTTTTTTTTCTTCGTCGGCACCGAGTCCATGGAGACATCCTGCCTCTCTCATCTGTGTTACAGAATTATCATTTTATTCGTCTCGAACGGCGGTACGCTAAAAAGTTTAGAGAAAAGGGGAAGAACAAACAAGACAAAAGAGACAAAAAACAAGACAGAGGGTAGACGCGACAGGACCTTTTTTTCTACATGACGCTAACCTTTCTTCATTTTCGGAGAAGCATGAATATTCAAAGTAATGTGTTAAAACACTCTACACTTTTGCGTTCTCGATCGCGATTTTCCGCGTTTCGTCGCTGCTCATGAAGCTATCTAAGCATCTAATCATCATAAGTGTCGTTTGCATATCGACGCGATAATAATTGTCTTGAATAAATATCTCCAGTCGGCATTACGTTTAAAAAAAACGGGGTTTCTTTTCTCCTCGAATATAAATGATACGTAAAACACTCGCGCACGTCACAGGTGTAGTTTTTGCATATAGCGCGCGACAGTCGTCCCGAAAAAATATTTGCGATCGGCGTCGCCGGCGAATTTTTTTTCGCGCGCGGAGCAACCAGATACAGGTGATGTCAGCGCGATGATATCGATATCGCATATAAACACACAGGAATCATACGGAAAATGAGTCACCGGGATCCATTGTATGCCTTCTGACAGGCAATTTACCTTGGTTTCCGAAGAAACTTTTTTTCCGCGGACTCGACGTTACGCGTACGTGCATCTCGGCACGCGCGCGCGGACCGCTCGTCTCGGACGCGACACCGTTGTTCAGATTTTTTTTATTACGATGCCATCATGAGAGAGCGACTTGTAACACGACGAAAACGCCCTCGATCAGGTGAAGCTGCGCAAAGTGTCGGCCGATGACGGCGCTTCTTCGACGGCGGCGGGAGATTGCCTCGCTGTTTCCGGCTACGGGTCGCTCAAGGGATCTCGAAGGAAGCGACTCGTTCGTGTAAAAGGTATCGTTTTGCTCAGCACCGTGCTCTCTCTCTCTCTTTCTCTATCTATCTATCTCTATCTATCTATCTGCCTCTCTCCTTGCCACTAATGCCTCTTAATTACTCCCCTCGCATCAGCGTTTCGACTAATTTCCTGCGACAGCGGCCCCTTTGCGAGTCATTCTCGCGACGGTAATTTCTTCGACGAAAATTTCGCAACGGATTCGATGGGATTCCACGCTTGAAAAGTTAATGACGGGCTGGATTGTATCGACAGTATATGTTTCAGAAGTCGGTAATGACGCAATATCCGTATCACGTCGATCGTAAATTAATTGCTAATAAACTCGCCGATCGGTTATTTAAATAACAACCAATACCATCGCGCTCTCTTCGCGAAAGTGTGTCGTTTCGAATTCAACTCATATATCAGTCCGTAAAATATGAATTTCGACGAATTAAAGAGAGTTTTTTGCTGCTTTGTATTATTTCCTCCCATTCTCTCTTTATCTCTCTATCTCTCCCGAATAAGTAGTATTCGTAGTATCTGATAATTTGTAGTTGTTAACATCTGATTGATGTTGATTCTACGACCTCCGCTTTGCTCTGCAAATTATACACGCTTCGGAGAAATATATACTTGTATTTGATGATAGCTTTTGTGTGTGTGTGTGTGTT
Source organism: Dinoponera quadriceps (assembly GCF_001313825.1). Classification (NCBI taxonomy): domain Eukaryota; kingdom Metazoa; phylum Arthropoda; class Insecta; order Hymenoptera; family Formicidae; genus Dinoponera; species Dinoponera quadriceps. The sequence goes on from NW_014555567.1 coordinate 360,750, forward strand.
AGTGTGGGTGGGTGTGTGTATGTTGTGCATTTATAGTTATCTGATATTCTCAAATAACCACACGCGAACACGGGAAGATAAGACGCGTCTCGCGATAAAATCAAAGTCTCCGCCGACGATGGGTTATCGATTTTCGCGCGACTGCTACCTGCGTATTTACCTCGCGAAATCCCAGTTATGTCATGCGCTGTTCTCGATTCGCGAGCGTATCGTAATATATCGCTCCGATTGCAGCGGGGCAGTTATTTGCTCGCGGATCGCGGCGTATTTTTTCGAGGAACAATTATGTTCCCGAAATCGGCCGCCGATCGGAACGGACATTTCGCAAAATACTACCATTGCCGCGCGTATTTTGTGCACCATCAAATATGTCGCATCTACAGCTTCGACTAATTGCGCGTTGGGAGGGAGGGTGGGAGTGCAAATTGCGTGACATGCACATTGCGTTCAAGGGAACGATTAACAATTGTAACATTGTTAATCTGCAATTGTAAAATCGATCGTCACGATTACGTCGCATACATGACGAGCGGATTTTAATTAAATTTCCTTCGCATTTCGTGCACAGAGATAAAGAGTTTCTTTAGATTTAGTATTTCTAAAATTTTAGCTTTATAGAAACAACATATATATGAAATATTATTTGTTTGAGTAAAAATTTTGTCGTCTCATACAAGAAAACTCCATTACTTAACAGAAAGAATGCTATTATTTGAAATAATGTCCTAACCAAATAAAATATTATTTGGTCGCAATAAATGTATGAAATGAACAAGTAATTTCTTTATAAGAGAATTATCTTTCGTTTCAGACAAATTTTTTTATTTAAGGTAAAGATACGCATTCGTTGAATAGCCTAACATACTTGTTAACATCATACTTGTTAATCGAAACATTAGTTTCTTTGGAGCCGCTGATGAAATTTGTTTGGATGCGATGAAATTTATCAAATCCGAAGAAATCTTTTTCTCAGTGTACGTTCGATTGACAACAGCTTCGAAAGTATTTACTTATTTACGAGGAGAGATGTAACTGAAACGTCGTTTCCCGACATTTCTTTTCCCACGTTGCAACTCCGTTTTCTGCTATTTCCATCACGTTGATAATTTACATTTTAATTATAGGTACGACTTCTCACGTCGCGAGGAATCTCCGCGTTTGGAGGGGCGTTTGACGTTTTTCAGATTACGCGAACGCATTCGGCCGGGTTACCCCGGTTGACGTAAGATTGACTTCGAAATTAAATCGCAGTCTTCCCGCGAGATGAACAACGCCGACAGTTCGTCAGACGCATTTCGCGTATCTTCCAAATATCTCAGCTGTGTACACACGGCGGCGGTCGGTGTCATTAGCGACGCGTCATTAGCGGGACGAGCGAGTTTCAAACTTTTCCTCCTCCGTTGATCTCTCCGTGGCAGTTTCACGTGGCGAACGCTGCGGTCACAATCACCTTCGGCCGTGCTTATCGCGATACGTAAACACCCAATCACGTAGATATGGGTCATGTTTCGATACACGGACCTCGTGAGGAGGCAGATAATGTTTTCGACGACGGATACCTGGCGGTTCACGAAGAGGGTAAAGCATTATGATTAGATTAGTCGTCGTTCGTCGTGTCTGCGTTCGTTCGTTCGCGTGATTCACCGAAAACGAAAAATCCTCTCGGGTCTTGAGGGAAACTTGAGGGCAAGTGACGGATTCGTGTTCCGGACAGAACACACATATACACACACACATACACACACAGATGGTCGATGAAATCTTCATCCTTCTGAATCTCGACGTTTGCATCGAGCGCTCCGCTATTTTTCTCACTTGGCCGTAAGGTGGGGATTTATGTCGTCTGTTTTACGAGAGAAGGCTAGGCTATTTACGGAAACGGGGTTAACAAACTGGTAGTCCTTCCCTTCTGGCCGCGAGAAGATGTTATAAATCTCGTTTGACGATGTGCAGCTCGAGGTCGGAGAGCGGCGAGTCCACGCGCGTTTTGAGTGTTTCAAAATCTCCCCCGACCTGAACGCCCGGTCGTAAGGGAAAAGGAAAATGCTACGAAATTTCTCTCTCCAAAGGCCTTTGCGTGTAAGAAATTTTTCATCACAACCGCATAATCGCAATCGATAATTCTCCGACCGCAGGGAGAATAATCAATCGTGATTGGCCAATTTTCTCACAAATTTACGGTTATGACTAAAAATTTCTTACCTGCAAAGGCCTTTACATCGAGAAAAAAAAAGAAGAATTGTGGAAGCAATGAGATTTTGCTTAAACGAAACAAATTTTCCCAAGCACCACGTTTAGTCCACCGAACGGAATGTACACAGAAAAGAAATAGTCTTGAATCAACGATAGATATCCTCGTGTACAAGCAAGAATGTTATAACGTTGTAATATTCTTAGAAGATTTCTAGTCTTGAATCGAGTGCAAGTAATACTTGCATTAATACAAATTCAATCGAATCAAGATTAAGAATCTCCCGAGAAGATTATAACATTTATTATTATTATTTAATAATATTCTTATTTATACATTTATGAGAATATGTATTAATCATTTAAGAATTTTTTTTCCGCGTACAGTTGCTGTAATTTGTTATCAACTGATTCGAAGATTTGATCAGTAATTATATCAATGCAATGTATTGTCGCGTCAACGCGTAATTCGTTCAGTGGATACAATATTTTTTCGAACGAAGATTACCGTCGATTTTGTCGATTCAACCGCTTTTTCTTCCCCCCGGTGTACACTTTAATTACTCTGTACTCGTTAATTTCTCGATCTGTCTGGCATGCAGATACCGGCTGTACCGAGTGACATACGTCGAGAGTTACAGTTCACCGTTTCCGTGTGTAACGCAATCGATCGTTTTCCTCGCGATCGTTCTCGCGTGCTCCGCGCCGTAAAGCGCGAAATGTAATTAGAGTGCTACAATGTAATTAAGGAGGTTAAGCTGTCGTGTTATGATGTAGATAGGAATTTATGCGAAACAGGGCGAGCGCCCAGAAACGACATTGAATTAAGCGTGATATCGCGTCCGGCCGTGCATTTTCACCCCGAAATCCGTCGGTGGGTTGTGAGTAGAGTTGACCTACTTTAAAAGAAAGAAAACTTATCAATTGCGCGGAAACGTCTCCTTTTGACGGCAATTCGATGTGTCACGCGTTAGAAAAAATTCTCGATGTGTCATCGTGGCGTGCAATTAGCTCACTCGAATACGATACGATCGCGATAACGAGCGATTGAATTATTAAAACGATCCTGAAGTGAGATATCTCTAATTAACGACGCGCATATCTCATATCTCGACGTATATACGCGCTTTATTTTCCATGATACTGTCGTTTTCACGCGTCGACGAGCGAGCCACACGATTTCCTGCGTATCTGTCGCCTCGCCTTTTTCATTATCAAGTCGCGATTGACTTTTTACTATCGCATCTTAACTTTCTTAATGGAGCGTCGGCGAGGCAATCCGGCCCGAGACAGCCGTTATTATTCATGCATTCGTCTTGTTCCTTTCTGTCTCTAATGCGTGATATTTTTACATGCTCTTCCTCGCGTCGCTTCCGCCGATCGAGCTAACATTTACGTGTCCGTTTATCTCTGCTTACATGTCACCGAGTCATCTCGTTTACGACGATTAAGCGAACAAAAATTATTAACTCCCGATTCGTGCGACGTGTCTGAGGAGGACCGTCAGTCGAACGAAGACCCTCTCGAGAAAAGGGAGAAACATAGAAAAGTTGACGAGAGAGAGCCAAGGACAAAAACTCTTGCCATCTGTTCGCAGTGCTGAGGATGTTGACGCCGAGACGCGCTGGCCCGGTTGGCCCCGAAGAGATCGGCGCCGACGGGCCCAACGACAAGGGCGTGAGCAACGCGGAGAGCGGCTCGGTCACCCCCGGCGGCTCCTACGAGAGCGGCGACGGCTCGAAGGAGTTCCTGTCAACAGGAAGGACCGGCAGGAGGAACGCACTACCGAATATCCTTGGCCGACATGCCGAGACCGGTCTGTCCGACCTTCCAGATCGTTTCGGCGCGTTGTCCACTCACTCAGGTGCCGGTCTAAGTGTCGCACACAACAGCTCCACCGCGCTCATCGCAGCCCCGCTTCCGCGGCGCGGGGCGCCTTGAGATTTTCGTGTAATTTCTCTAATTTACATCGAGCTGCTTGTTTCTTCTCCTCTTTTACAACGCACTAATTTGACTCACGGCCGAGACGAGGAAGAGTCGTCAGTCACGGAAATCGGAAAGCCGATGGACTGCGTATTTTTGTATCGGATTCTTTCGTCGACAAATCGCACGGACGATGCGTAATAAATCATTCAAGGAGAGATTTGTCTTCGCATCGTGCACGACTTCTCACGCGCGCGCTAATTCGCCGGGTGTAAACCACCCAGAACAACGGGAAATTTTTTGTTGAATAACACAGCATGCTAATGGAGCATAATTTATTAGACTTGTATTGCGCGACTAAGATATTGAAACGGAAATTTATATACGACAGCAAAAAAATAATAAACGAATAGTTTGATCGAATATGTTTTTCAGCCTGATTGTATATAAATTTACCATACGTGCAGAGAAATATCAGGAAGATAAAAAATATTTCATACCGATGTATGCATTTTCGACGTTACAGTTTGGACAGCATGTTATTTCTAATACCGATCCAATATAGAAAAAAGTTTTGTCTCAATTAATTAATTATTGTGTAACGTATACTGTTATTATATATGCACGTCAATCATCTGACAATCCTGTGTCGGTCAGTCTTGCAATATTATCCATGTCAATATATTGTTTTAATATACTCTCCGAGTCTTTGCTTATTAAAATCGCTTTAATTTTGTATGACGAAGAACGTGAAAACGTTTCAAAAAAAAAAAAAGATGTTTCTGGACATATCAAATATTAAAAAACGTAAAGGAGGAAGGGAAATTCGCAACATTACTCAGAATCTGTGAATGACGGGACAAAATTTTATAAATATATATATTATTTTATTAATATTTTTGGTAAGCATTCTCGTTTATTGATTACGGCAAAACAACCGTGGTTACGCCAGATTTCTTTCGAAAAATCGTTGCGGACCGTCTTTTGATTTGACCCTGATCTGACGATAACCTTACCGGTAGTTCGAGCCGACCATTACTTTATAAATTTCCCATACCGCTTTGAAATGTTTCAACGTTGTAAGTATACCCTAGCTGAGTAAAGTTACTATCGTACTTTTTCGGCTCATAAATATTTATATCTTTGAAAAAAATTATCTGCGTGTAGGTGTAGTAAAGACAGACCGAGCTAATGTCTAATGTCGGCAGTGAAGAGAGAAAGAGAGAGAAGATCAAGTAGAAAAAATATTACCGAGGCTTTTTCAAATGAACGTCTGCATTAGCAAATTCCTTTGGTTGACTCGAACGAAATTTGATTAGGATATAATCAAACAAATGTTTTGGTTATGAGAACCAAAATGTGGTTTTTCTAAACCAAACGTTTGGTTTCTTGAAACAAAAAAAAAAAGGTGAAGAAAAGTTTGGTTTCGGAGAAATCTTCAAAAAATTAAATTTTGGTTTCTCACAATCAAAATATTTGTTTGAGCACATTCCAAGCAAATTTTGTTTGAGTCAACTAAATGGGTTTTCCAGTGTGGATACTTCCACTTCTTTTTAGAGAGGACGTTAAAGAAAGACAGAACCACGGTAATTGCCTTCCTTCGTCTCTTTCTACATGATTTTCAGGTCTTGCATCTCACGCTCAGTCTATATTTAGTACGTCTACGGTGTAAACATTCTCTTCCGACTCTTCCTCAATATCGACTATTCACCGTCCCCGCCACGATTCTCTATGGTTTGCGCGAGTGCGAGGTATACAATTTTTTTGCAATTCGACTTCGCACGATTCCTCGCACTTTGTAACGAATTTTTATTTTTTTAATTGACACGAAATCGGAATATATCCTGTATTGACTGTTTTAACGAGTATATTTTGACGTTTGCATCGGCCGCACTCGAGTTTGTGTGTTCCAGGTATCCGTTCCGAGAGAACAAGAAACACTCGAGTTATTTGTTGCAGATCAGTCCAACACCAGCGGACAGGACCCGAATATACCGGGCACTTCGAAACAGCATGGCTGACATGGCCGTGAGGCTTCGTAGCGAATCTTGTTTACGACACTTGGCCTCTCCCCGTCATCGATGTCGACCACAAGGGGGAAACATTTGGCGTTTCTGTGAACGAAGTTCTCGAACGTTCCTTAACTCGACTGTTATGGCCACCAGGCGAACGACGTGTCGTTTTGTCGATTGCTAGAGAATGTTAGAATTTGACGGAGAGATAGAGCTGTAGGGCTCGAAGCGAGTCGCATGATCGAAGGGGGTACGACTGAAGGCTCGTAGGGGCGCGACGAGTCTGTAATTTATGAAATTCGCCTCGAGTGTGGATTCGTGTCCGGGAAAATCCGTTCCCGAGGCTCGTCTCAGGCACGATCTTGTATCCGAAGTGAGCATTGTAAATTACATATTCATCCTTCATTTTTATGATAAATCCTCCAAACAGCATACACACACACACACACACACACACACACGTACGCATACACACACACGCGCGGACTCAAGCGTGCGCTCGAGAAGAGAAGCAGCTATTTTTGCTTAGGTAAGGCCGATCCAAGCAAAGTATTATCCGAGCGAAATTACTTTCGCTCACGAAAGCTCACGCAGAACGTTAGAACTATAATGTACGTTCCAACTTCGTCGCGTTCGGAGTGATGCGCAGTTCGATTCGGTGAAGAATTTGTGCGAATACAAACGGATAAATCTAAGATTAGCTGTAAATTATATTACATCGATTTTCTTCTCGTTCTTTTCTTTCTTTTTCTTTTTTTTTTTATTTTTAACGAATCATGACGAGCAAGCTGAAATATAGCATTCGAGAGTTTGTTAAATGTGGTAAATATTTTGCATTATATGTATTGTATTTTTAACGCGTAATGTGTAGTTGTTATGTACAAAAGAGGCTTTTTTTTTAACCGATAGCACGTCTTTCTTAGATACTCTATTTTTTATTATAAAAATAACAGTATATATTCGTAAATATTCCAACCCCCGAATTCCAGGTGGAATCCAATAACCAATGAAATTGCCGTGCGTGTATCGGCTGTATTTCCCATATAATTTCATCGCATTTTATTAACTCTTTGCGTCAAACACGGTGCGTAATTATCGGAACGTTTTACGCGAGCCGTTTGTCTTTTTGGACACAATTACGGTCGCATGCCGCGCGTCGCGATTGTACACGCGGTGTTAATTGTTTTACGTTACGCGATTATCGATCGTGGTCTCGATTAATGGGCGTTGCGTAGAAGAGGATCCGTAGGGACGGGAAATGTATCCGTCAAGAAGAAGCTCTCGTCGGGCTAATTTAGGCTCCGTGCTGTTGTTAATCGATTCTGCAAGTTCCGCCCTACCTACGATTAGCGTAGCGAGAAAAAAGATTAATTGTACGCTCTTGATAATGAAGAACCGCGTCGACATCGGTATTATTAATACAATGTAATACAATTAATTCGTGATACTGTGAGTATTAATTAAAAAAATACATGGTATATCGTAGAACTGTACAGTGCGTCCCACCCGAAAATACGTGTGTATTTTATGACGCAACTCCGACGTACCGGAGTGTCCCCGTCTCTGTAAACACGTTTCGTGTCGGGCCGTTTTTACGTGACTTTCAACTCATGCTGCGTTATCAATTCACCGAAAACGACACATGGAGATTGATAAATGATATAAATAAACATGATAACAAAATATACGAATGAGTGATAAGACAACTATTTATTTTACATTGAGACAAATATTTGATATTTGTAACTATCATAATGAGAGAATTATAGTCAGGAGAGTCATTTTTCTAATAAATGTTACTACAGCGTCAATGATAATAATCTTATATACATATTGCGATTACTATTTTTATGGTTAAAACCATGAAAAGGGTATAGTTGAAGCCGAAAATAATTAATTCCTCTCAGTATATTTTGTCTTTTAACCCTCTAACGGTAAGATGGGGTCGAATCGACCCCACGTCGTTCATCTTAAAGCATGCACGCGCTGTTTCTCTGCTTAATGAATATTTCGTGTTATTATATTTACTTCTTTTACCCATTTTGTACATTAATTGCGTGAAAAATGAACAAAACTGAACGTAAAGTCGAATCCAACCTTACTTTTCTGATACTTTTCTTTCTACGTTGAAAATTCACTTTGCCATTCGAGAGTTAATGACAAAAATATCAGCGTTGACGTGAGATCGAGTTCAGCGTTTACCGAGAAGAACGGCACATGTATCACGTGTTGATTAAGTTTGAGAATCTTCGAAATTGCGACGAACGACGGCCTCATTCGGTCCCCACTCCCGCCCCAGGGTCGAGGAATAATCGACTCAGGGGATCGATTTGTCGTGAGGGCGGTGTTCGCCGAGACACATTTTCCCGAGACTTTTCCACATGTTTCTAACGTTAACGGGCACCCCGTGTCCGTGCTTTCTCGACGGATGTTCGCGTCTCTCTTCCTTGACGAATTTTGCCGCAGAGACTTATATGTACAAGACAGCAGAGAGGACACGCGAGGCCCGATGAAGCGGCTTGTTCTCCCCTCGACACGCGCGGCATTTTAGGCGCGAGTCGCGCCGATGAATTCTGAACAATTTGTTTACACGGCAACGTTAATTCCGGTTTAGCAACAGCAACCGTAGTTAGTGAACTCTTGCATTCACCCGGGAACATATTTTCAGAATTGAAAGAATACACCGATCGGATGCACGAGTTGACTAACTACCAGTTGTTACTAAGCACGGATTACACGTTGTCGTGTAAACGTAGTCGCAATTTAAATCTAGCTGCATCTGTAAGTGCGTGAGTCTCGACGAGGTCCGCGGAAATGGACGAGATACATACGGCGGCTCCACGATTTCGGCCGCGTTATCGAATAAAGCTGAGATATCTCCGGTAAGGATGACGCCGGAGACGCGTGTGATAAGCAACGACTGATAACGGTCTCTCCGCCGAGGGAAGTTTGCGTCGCGTCGTCCGGATCAAACGCCTAGCTTGAGATGTCGCGTCGTTTCTTCGCGTTCGTCTCGCGACGGGGGACTCGAGGGTCGGTAATGTGCGCTTTTTCACGCCTGCGTACCTGTTTTTCATATAGTCAATAACGGTAATAATAACACTTTAACGAGGAACGACCGCGACAGTCGAGTCGCAGACGATCCAAAAAGGTAACTCGATTTTTATCCACCGCCGGCGATTGTTGCGATCTCGCGACACGCGAGTATTCCCGTATACAACGCGTGCACACATACACGCGCGAGCGCGCGCGCAAACACATACATTCGACGTATGTTCGAGGCGAAAGAGAGAACAAGGAGGAAAGCGAGTGAGGAAACGCCTACGTTTCTCCCACCCCTCGCGCGAAAACGCGGATGCGCGCGCTCGATAAGCGCTGATAAACGGTCTATGATATGATGCGATAATTATCGTTAAAAACCATAATAGGATTCGATCGAGGCGGCGGAAGTGCCGGTAGCGCGTCCCCCATGGCCTTTGTTTGCGTAACAATTTACTCTTAGACTCGCGCGCGCGCACGGCGCGTGATCGGCACGAATTGTGAAACGTATGTACGTTACTTCTACTTGTGGCAACACAATACAATCTCGATTCGTATGTGAGCGAATTCCTTATCTCACGTGTCGCCTTATCCCGACTACCATCCGGCGCGATCCCGATTCTGCGAGGAGGAGGAACACTTCAAACATGTCTCGAGGGACACTCGAGAGTTCCCCGCATCGTGTTTTCCCAGCATTCGATGAACTCACGGTATCGGTGTCGTTCGAAGCTCTCTACTGTGTAAACACGAGAATCAGAGCCCTCGAGTGCTCGAGTCAAGATAAAGTGATTATCAGATGTAGCTTGTTTCATTGTTGCCCCATCTTTCCCCAAATTTTCGTCTACAGGGTGTCTCAAAGTTAGACTGACAAACTTCGGGCGCTTTTATAAAGGACCAATTATCAAAACGGATAATTTTCTTCGGCAAACTTATGCTCGCTAATGAGACGTTTTGGTACAGCTATTTACAGCAGTTGTTCGCAGAATTATTTCAATATAGAGAATTTTTTTCTCGTTCCAGTTTTGTTGATCTCTTGATAAGAAACATTAATAAAAATTGTTTTATCAAACTAAAGATCGTTGGAAATTTTCAAAACGTTAGAATTAGTATCGTTCTTTACTCGCGAGCTCAGTATCACAGCGTTTCTTTATTGTTTGTTCGAAATTCGTTTTTAAAATGCAAATTTTCTTTCGATAAACCGATATGCATTTTATTTATGGAGAAACTAAATGTAAATGGCCAACACTTCGAGCAACTGCTGTAAATAATTCACTCTCGTGTCAAAACGATTCATTTGCGGATATGCGAGATTTATTAACAAAAATTACGTATTTTAATATCTTTTATAAGCATCTGAAATCTTTGTCGTCTAATTTCGAGACATTCTACATATTTACTTTTGCACTTTGCGATTTCTTTTTACATCACATTTTATGTCAGAAATCATTCCTTCACGTGCGGATTATTTCTCACGTATATAAAAAGTAAGTTGGAAAGACTTGCATTGTGTATAAAACAGATGGATGAAGAAGGGCCTGGGGGCAAAAATGTCTCATATATAATTATATTCCAGCGTTTCGTATATAATTATATATAATTACATCTAATTATCTGTGAAAAATTTCCCGGGCAAAGAGACGAAGAAAGAAGATTCCCCGTCGAACGTGGTTCGAAGTGAAGTAATCTCAGGCAGGAGAAATGGTGGCGATAAAACAATTCCACTCTCTTTCTTGCGGTTTCCGGTCCGCGCGATTAACACGCGATAACGATCGCGTCCGTTGTTGATACATGCACCGGCGTGTGTCACTTTAATATGGCGCACGGACAATCGACGTTACCGCCGAGAGCTGCCCTTTCAGCCGACGAGGACCGTTAAACCACGCAGTCGCCGGCTCGCGAACCGGTCTCGCGGTAAACAGGATCTATTGGCTCTCGCCTGGTGCATAATAAAAGGGAGGATATTAAAGTAGGCCGCGGTCTGCGCGGGACGAGCCACGTGTGTGTATGTGTGTTTGCATGTGCGAAAGTACGCGCCAGCTCGCATACACACATACACACCTATGCCACGCATGTCGTCGTCGTCGTCGGAGACGACGGTGGCAGGTGTGGCATGACAATGGAAAAATTCCGTTTGCACAGCCTGTCAGGAAGACGGAGGAGCGTCCACGTGCGTCGTCCGGAAAATGCCCGCGCGACAGGGACGCAACAAAGACGAGAGAGGGGAGAGGGAACGGTCGGCAGAGAAGCAGACGATGGTGATGCGTTGTCCGGTGACCTATTTTATAGGGGAAGATCCAACGCCGCTCGCGAAAAGCGAAAGAGAACGGTGACGGAGAGAGGAATGTGTCCGAGTGTAAACGTAAGGGAGACACCGGTGCAGGTTCGGTATTCTTCAGAATTTCGGCGTCGTAATCTTTCAGACGACTAATCGGCACGGTTGACCATGCAACGATGATAGCAACAATTTTCTTTTATATTTCTATGTTATGCTACGAAAAATCCTGTAATCTATGTGTAGTTTCGTCTGTAATAACCGAAAAATGTGAAGCATCTGTGCTGCGGTATCAAGGTAGGTCCGAAAGTAGCCTCCCAGGTTAACATTATATGATAATAAGTATCATTATGCATATTAAGAGATGTGCAGAGTGTTGCATCAACATACAGCTCGTTACAACGGGTTGCACGCTCCAGGGGCACGCGTGAGTAAGCGAGAGCGCACCGCGCAAACTCAGGCAGGTCTCTCTCACTCTCTCATCGCGCGCCTTTGGGCAGGCAACCCGTCGTAATGAGCTGTGTGTTGATGCAACACCCTGTATTTATATTTGGAGCTATTTAGTAATAAATGAGAGGTTTATTTATAACATCTTTTCAAAATATTTTGTGTGTGTGTGTGTGTGTATATGTGCGTGTGAATATTACTTTTATTACACAAATCAATATATCGTACAGCTGCAGAAAAGTTCATTTTAACTAATTACACGTCATTCAAGCTTGTCCAGTCAGGATGAAGAATATTAAGAGAAAATTTCGAGACGCTCGAGAATTTATTCAGCTGTTCTCGGATCACATCTTTCTTCTTGTCAACCGTAATATTTTCTTGATTTTAATAAAAATCGGAGATTAATCTCGATGTTCTGAAATATTTTTGCATTGTTTCTTTCACAATAAATATATAAACGAGACGCTTTTTCAACCTGCTTCGGTTTCCCTTATCTGATCGACCTGAGTGCAAAACTTAGTGGCTAGCTACTACAGATTAGATTAAATTTTCCAGCTCGTTACTAGGTTGTTACCGACTGATTATTATTAATTCATTAATTACTTTACCACAATTGAATTTAATACGTAGAACAGATTTTGTAATCTAATCGTTGTTTAACTAATATATATCATATATAATATAATAGACGACGCTGTCTATCCTAGACGACGCTGTCTATTCAAAAATTTATAATATAGCTACTGTGTATCCGTCACTAATATTTAAAAATGAAGTAGTAAATCAAAATTGAGGTTACGTTATATTCTATAAAAATCTTAAAAAAAAAACAAAAGTGAACATTGTATTATTGTCTGCGTAATTAATTATGATTTTTCATTTCGTAAGAGACAACTCTGTAATTTCCTTTGTTTAACCATCAACTAACTTATTTATCTAGTTGCTTATCTAGCTGCTAGGAAGAATGGGTGTTACATTATTAGCCGGTAACAACGTTAGATACAAGTTTACTATCTTGTTAAACACTCACGAAGTTCAATCTTTACGACTGTGTGCACGTTGTCTCTTTGTTGCGCCTACAGCGCCTTACGCGTCGTAGATTAAACATATCGCAGAAAAATATTTAACGAATCCTCGGTATAATTTGTTCGTTCGCACCTTCACTTTTAATTACGTCGCGTTGGACGCGCAGAACACGCTTTTTTTTTTAAAGAGGCGATCTTGTTTTCATGATGTACCTCTCATTAACATGCCGCAATTACGATTCCGCTGTTCTCCTCGCGATGTCATCTACTTGGAAAAAAATCGACTCGCGTGACTCGGAATATTTTTACGGCGAAGTCGCCCGACTCGCTTCGTTGATTAACCTAATGATCGCGTGTCATTTAATTGCTCCTTGCAAATCAAAGCGATTCATAGCGATCGTCGTTCGTGAATCGTTTAAATTAACGAAACTTTTTTCGAAATTTTTTAAATTAACGAAACGATTTTCGACTTGCACAAACTTCGAGATCCGCGAGAGCATCGTCGTGGCTGGCGCGCGTCTGCGCGCGTGAGGGGCGGCACAGTATATTTCCACACTGTCAAGATTTACAAGGATATCAGCTGTTTACCGAGATCTCCCATATCAGGACTGCTGGTCTCATTTGCGCATCGACATCGAACGCTTATCGGAACTCGCAACTCGCACAGGTGCATCGTGTAGCATCCTTGATGGATGAAGGTGAAAGGTGTGATGGATGTACACACTTGCTCGTATGATATATATAACAGTTCGTTAGACATTGAGCAAACAGCAGAAAAACTCGCGTTACACACATACGTCTAATCCTGAGAGCTGGCAGGTGATGTCCCACGTGCATTCGAAGCGGTTGTCATCGCGTTCACAGTGGGACGGAGGCTTCCAAAATTCAAAATTGCAACTATTGTTTATAAAATCGAACATATTTCCTGAAACATGCATGACCTAAATTTCTATATTGTGCTTTGAAGTAACGTAAGTACGTTTATTTTATACTTGCATAGAAGCGTGAACGCGAATATATTATACACAGTTTTCATGCATATTACATATCTGTTTCCTTGTTGAATATTTCAAGTTATAAGTACCATAAAAACAAAAGCAGAATCTGATTGTTACCGAATATGCTTGTATACTCGCGAAAGATACAATTAAAATTTGTTTATTATAATGAATAATAATTTAAATAATATCTCTTTCAAACTGTTTAGATCCAATTTTCACATTTAAATCCACTTATAGTTATATATATAAAATTTATTCTTTTTATTCATCGGTAAATTAAAAAGATGTTATTTGTTATGTGCACACATGAATGTTTATTGCTCGTTTTCAAACTTATCTCTACGGAGATATTGAATATTGAGAATATCGAATATTGAAAAAAAACTAAAACTCATCCCACTATGCGCCAGCATGCCTCTTATTAAGGACAGAGATTCCGTTCTCTCACTGATTTAATTTCCGGTTTAAATACCAACCGTCATCTAATCTCATTTATTTATTTATTTATTTATTTTGGAAAAAAATATCCGTCGCATTTGATGCGCTTTCGTAATTCCTTTATCCCTAAAAACTTCGTAAAAATTTCCGTAAAAAATTAATAAGAACGAGCGATAATAATCGATATATGGATATTTGTCGCCTTTCGACATTTTGGATTTTTCTTTCTCGAATGAGAGAGAAGCTTTCTCCCTTGTTTCGGACGATAAGCGGGGAACATACACGCGCAGCGAACAGCATGCGCGTCAAATTTCTGCACGGATACGCGAGTGGATGCGAATGCGAGTTGAGTACCCCTTTGTTACGTGCGACAATGAATATCGTTCGTGTCAGGTGTGTCAAATCGCCGCATATAGATGCGAATCGCTGCGACAACCACGTGGCTGTTATTTCTCCGGCCTGTATGAGCGATGATTAGACGTGGAATAGAAACAATAAGCGCATAAGTTATACGGCTCTTTCTGTCAGTATTCGTCGAAACACGTGCCGCGATAGGCGACGTTGTTTCGAGATTGGTCGTATTGTTCTCTTCCCGCATATTAAAATTGTCTCGGTTATTCCACGAATTGACACAGAAAGTCGACACGAAAATGCATTTTTCGCGAGATATAATTAATAAACGCGGGATACGACGATCGTAAGGACGATCTTGGCCCGGCTATCGTGAAGCTTCAGCGGGATACGAGGAAAATCCTACGTGCGATGTCTGAGGATGTTGTGATATAATACTGGAATCGATATTTCCCTTTTAATACGGGGTATCTTTGACCGTTAAAAAATTCTGTCACTATAATATCTTGATACTAGCTATTTCCTTGATTTTTATATTTCCTTTGATTAAAATTTTTTTTTAATTTCGATACGGCAGCATCGGCATTGATATTTTTGTTCCCATACTGGTGTCACAAATAATATATCGATTCGCTTTTGATGAGATACCCATTTTAATTTTGGTATCGATATTTTCATGATATCGCAACATCCCTAACGATGCAATTCTATCATTAAAGAAGTTGTTGAACGAAAGGGATGGGTGAGAACAAGAGGGACACCAGCAATATGCCGTATCCACAATGGACCACCGCGAAATCCTGGCAACCTGTCGCGATTAACGTTCAGTAAGTCGACTGTTTCTCAACGAATGTCACACTGAATATCTTCCCGTCATCTTCATTCACCGTTATATCAGCGTATTCTGTATTTCTCACAACACGAATAAACGAGGGAATTTTTTAAGTTGATATTAACAAGAGATTTATGTGCGTTTCGACACAGCGATAACTGAGCGCAGTATTTAATCCGCGTGCTTTTGTCTAACGTTAATTGAGAGGACGATTCGGACCGATCGAGCCCACCTCCCTAACGAGCACTCCGTATGATAAAAATCGATTTATTAATAGTATTTTCAAATAAACGCCTTTTCCAACAGGAACGGCCGAGTGCAAACACTTTAATTTGATGACGAAGTGTTCTCTGGAAATAATGGCAATTCGCGGGATTCGTGCTAGAATTAGCAGTGACCAATATTTCTTCTTCTTGTTACGCGATTGATATGAACGTCGATTGCATAACCATGTATGCGTTCTCGCGTCTCTTTCAATCTCATCATCGTTATGCGAATTTTTTCGTATTTCGTATTCAGGTTTTTTAAAGAGATGAATAGAAATTTGTAAAATTTTCAAGATAGAAGCTTCATAACCGGTCCGCGAAATCCAATCGATACGAAAAAGCACTGGTTTCATTGTTGCAAACAATCGCAATTATCTCTCTGAAACTCCGTCGCATGTCTTTTTTTCTCCCTTTCTTTTTTCTAATCGTCGTTTAACTTTTATCCCAAAGGCCGAGCTGGTCGATCGGCGGGGTGTGACGTCAGTCTAATTATTTAAACGATTGTATCTCGACCATGCGAGCACTTCATGCTTATTTTCGCTGTATTGCTTCGTGAAAAATAGATGAATAGCGTTTGCACCGGCTGATACCGCGCTACTGCGACTTTGCTTCGCTCTTCGTATTGCGCCGATGCAATATTCTCCGGGGGTAATTCAGAGCGAAGGGTGTTTTCTTCCGAATCTCGCAATATCTGAACGTAACACTTTGCGATATTCGAGTAACATAAATGTAAACGACAAGGGGAAAGTTTCGGCTAAACTTGCAACTTCTTCGCGCGAAAACTTTGAGGCACTCCTTGCATCGCGTGCACTTTTGCGAATGTCAAAATTATGAGTGTCATGTAGCGCTCGAACTAATAACTGACGACCGTAGCGGCTGGAGCGCTTTTAGAAGATGAAATCCATAATCCTCCGGAAATAAATTCTTCGGGATTTTGCGAAATTTCGAGAAGAGAAAATGAGAGAGAGGAAAAGGCGGTCATTACCTCGTGCGGCTCTTCGTAGCTCGCAAGACAATCCTAGTAGCAAAATTCATTGGCGATACATCGGCCCGATATTGATTACATCGGCATTTATCGGGGGGTACATTAGGAAGGAATGTTACCCCAATATAAAGCCAGCCAGACAGCCGAACCTACAGAGGCAGATTTTGCACAGTGTTTGCTATAAATTTTGTCGACAGTTCGGTGGAAGAAATATAATAGGATTTGCTAGCAGAGCATAATAATGTATCAATCTGAAATTATCATGTTCTATTGACGAATTCTTTTATAATTCCGCCAGAAAGCTGTTGACAACATTTATAACAGGTACTACATAAAATCTGCTTTCGCAGGTTTGGCTGGCTTTATTTATTTTTACATATTGGGCAACATTCATTCAATGCACCTCCCAATGAACGCCAATATCGCCAATATCGCCAATGAATGCTACTCGAGAGTGTAACGAATAATCCGGGGGGTGGGGGAGGGGGGCGGGGAGAATAAGGCGAGTCTCTCGCGAATTTGCGAAAATCGCGTACTCACTTTGTCGTAGAACAGCAATCGCCGGATTCACACAACTCTCCACCACCGTGCATTGCGTTGACGTCAGATTCTCCTCTTCGCGGGTGGCGCTCTCTCCCTCTCTCCGCGCGGGAGGCGCGCGCGATCCCCTCGTCATCGAGGACGGGGCCTCCAGCGGAGCAGCCAGGAGTTTCCACTGGTTGCCCGAAGTGGACGTTTATTGAGTCCCCCCGATATTTGTAAAGCGCCTGCCGCCCTCGCCACCTCGCCGTCGCGCCGATAAAACTCTGAAATAACGAGTTCTATCTTCTGTCCACCATGCGATCGTGTACCGTGCACACCGTCAACCGCAGCGCGCCTCTCGCAAGGTGCGTTGTTTCCCAGCGAGTGTCAGAACGGAAGATTAAAATCTCAGAGCCGTGAGAGAGAGAAAGAGAGAGAAAGAGAGAGAGAGAGAGAGAAAGAGATCTAAAACGGGAAGCGTTTCCTCGTTCGGTCGGCCCGCCTGCGAACGCAATCGCAGTCCGCGAATTAGGAGGAACTTCAATCAATTTCGCAAGACGCAATCATTTGTCATTATCGCTCGCGATCACCGTCCACTACCCTTTCGAGACAAATCCGGCCGATTTTTCGAGTGTCGATCACGGTTTGAATTTCGCCCGGGCAATCGACGGAATGAAACGCGCGCGGGTAGATAGGGAAGGTCTCCGAGCAGCGAGAATCACGAGAAAGTAAGAGAATCCATCCTTTTCGCAGATCGCCCAAGAGCAACCTGCGCAGGATCGATCCCATGAAGACCGACCTGGTGGTGCCCGAGAGTAAGTTTCGACTGATTTTTATCGAGAGATCGCCCGTGGTTAGCGAAGCCTTCATTCGTGTGTGACTTCGTTCGTGTTTTAAGGGTCGCCACGATTTTCAGTGTCGGCGCCCGTCGTCCCCTCCTCGGACACTTTCGACCCCTCCACCGACAGCCTGCACTCGGCCATGAGGCCGATCATCATGCTGGCCCAATGCTTCTCCATGCTTCCCGTGTGCGGTGTCACTAAGCCGGATGCCTCGTATCTTCGGTAGTGAGCTTCGCTAATGCATCGAGTTTGATAAATTCGTAGGGATTTTTACGAGTAACTCAAAGTCGAGTTTATCCCCAGTCGGGCAAAGTTGTTGCTTTCTCGATCTTTTCTCGATATCTTTCGTCCCGGAAAAACGGGGTCGATACATCGCATAAAGTTATGCTCTGCTATGAAAAAAAGTATCGGCCTTAAATCCTTCGTGAAAATCTCTACGAACTGAAACAAATCAGTGGAATAATAATAATCGAGTCCATCTTCAAGGTGGTGCATCATAATTACCATCCTCGTCGGTCGCCGAAAAAATATTTTATTCCCGAATATCTCTCTCTCTCTCTTTCTCTCTCTCTCTCTCTCTCTCTGAGAAACTAATTAGACTGACGCAAAGCGTAATTGGATAAAGAATATAACCGGATAAACCGCCCGATGACCGATAATTACGTAATTAACGATTTACCTCACGCACGTGCGATTTTAGGAATCTCATTAAAAGCGATGCGGCGTCCACCGAGTTGGATTTACGTCACTCGCAAAGTTAATGCTTCAATCGACAAGTCCGGCGCAGCGTTGATCGATTTGTCGAAATAAGAGAGAAGCTCGAGGCAGTCGAATCGAAATATTTAATCTTTCTGATCCTCTGGGAGGATCGAGAAAGAAGGATCGGACTGGCGACTGCACTTCGATCGGTGAACCGCGCAGATCTCATGAGCGCTAATAAGAGTCGAAATTTTAGTTCTACATTAAGTCTACTTGGTTGTATATTGAGGTCCCTAAA
Organism: Dinoponera quadriceps; assembly: GCF_001313825.1. Classification (NCBI taxonomy): domain Eukaryota; kingdom Metazoa; phylum Arthropoda; class Insecta; order Hymenoptera; family Formicidae; genus Dinoponera; species Dinoponera quadriceps. Next base: position 379,892 of record NW_014555567.1, read on the forward strand.
CTCACTTTTATCGATAAAAGTACCTTAAATGTGGCTTCTCAGCCACATCAAGTAGGTATCATAAGCCACTTGTCAGCGATCGATAAAAAATGAGTTCAGAATAGAGACCATTTGTCCCTTCTCATCTCTTTTTTATCAGATCTTCTATTGCGCTCCCTTTGATGCGATAAATGGAAAGTTATTTCCGTATCTCCACTTGAAGACTTAATGTAGAATTTAAAATTTCCCCCCAGGCGATCTGAAATTTCCCTCCTAGCATCAAAGAAGTCCTATTAATACTCCTTTGATGCTACCAATGGAACGTTATTTCCGTTTGTTCTTTACGTAATATAGAACTAACGAAATTTTTGACCCAGAAAATTTTCTGCAGATTCACATGGCGCAGCCTGAAGATCCTCTACTCAGGGGTCATTTTCCTGGGCGTATTCATGTTGACGGTCTTCAACGTTCTGTGGATGTTCACCACTGGGGTGAACTCCAGCAGAATGAGTAAGTTCCTTGGGAGGGAAGGCTGGACCACGTTGCGTTTTGAAGCTATCTTCACACATCGAAGTCAATTGTAACGCGATCATAATCCGGTCCTGATTTACAGCGACTTTCGCCTTCTACGCCACCACCCTGGTGACCGCGGTTCTGTTCGTGCAGCTCGCGAGACAATGGCCCTGCCTGGCTCTTACCTGGGAGAAACTGGAACGCGAATTCACTTCCCGACACAGGAGGGTCTCGAGAACCACTTTGGCGACTCGCTTTAAAATCGTGACCACCGTTGTCATGTTGCTCGCGTCAGGTGGGTGCCGTTTCGGTGATAAGTTCACGCGATCGCGCGAACATTTCTCTACACTGGGAGAAAGAAATTAAAATTTGACGAAATAAATGTTTCTCTGTGAAATTTTCTACGATATTTATCGGATCAGGAACAAATTTGACTGTGTGACGACGGGATGCATATTCCTGTGAAATATATGTAAATTTTCTCATCAATTGGTTTATTCTTCCTAAGAATAACATTTTATTGCACCGTACTTAAATAAACGTTTATTTCTGTGAAATAAATCTGACATTTCGCAGATAAATTTTCAAGTCCTTTTTCACAGTGTAGTCTCTCAATGAAGCTATTTTTACGACTCGCTGGGGTAAAAAAAAAAGTATCTTACGACGATTCGTTGAAATAAAATAAAATTGTAGTAGGTGAGATTATGGAATTATGGTATTCATTACTGCGTCTTTGACTTTTTCCATTATTTCCATACAGTGGAACACGTCTTCGCCATTCTGTCCACGTACAGCAGCGCGATAGAGTGCGCGACGTCTCGTGGGTACACGGACATTATCGGTACTTATTTCCAGGCGCAATTTCCGCAGGTAATACACACATCGAGTGCATGTACACTCAGAAAGATACACGTTGCATTCAAACAAATGTTACTTGTCTCAAGTATTTCATGAGTACACATACATCCGCAAATATATCATAAATTCAACATCAAGCGTCAAATTGATTCAAAATATATTTTGAATTCTAGTATGAGTTTAATACTTCGTTCAAGAATATCAAATTAAAACAAACCTCGGTTTGCTCATTCAAATTAACCGAATTTAATTTTTCTTCGATAAAAATATGATATTCTTGAAAGGAGAATAAATTCTTCTTTTGAGTATGTTATAACGAACCTTCCTGAAATTTGTAATGAATACATTTTAAAACTATTATCAAGAAAACATTCCTCGTTGAAGATAAGTTTTATTTATAAAAGAAGGAAAGCAAATTGATCAGTTGCTTCTCTTAGCAATAGAATGATATTTTCCTTTGTTTAGAATTCCTTCGTTTAGTTTTTCGTTGAACTTTGAAAAAAGTTGATCTAAAACTAACTTGAAGTTAATCGATTATTTTAAACACACATACACACAACGAAAAATGCATCATCGATCGTTCGTTCTCTCGTGCAGGTATTCTCCATGATATCATACAGTCTCTGGAAAGGAATTCTGATGGACATTGTAAATGTTCTCAGTACATTCTCGTGGAATTTCGTCGATCTGTTTCTCATTCTCATCAGCATCGCTCTGGTGGATCAGTTCAAGCAATTGAACAGCCGCCTGAACTCGATAAGGGGAAAGGTAAGGGTATACCGTATCGTAAGCGATCCGTTAAAAGCGCCGTCTCGCCTCCTTTCTGCTCCGGGATCATTAATATTTGTCACATCCCGCACATTCGAGATTCTATATATATTCGAATAATTATTAATTAGTCTAAAGAACGGAGTGTATATTTACTCGGGAGAAAGATCGAACCAGATTCGCCGTGAGAGATCTCCCAAGTCGTACATGCTATAATGCATTATTAACCACAGGGTGTCTCAAAATTACTTTTCATCCGCGAATTAATATTCGATCGAGTTGACATTTAAGAAATATTCAAACGATATACGTCGGAAGTGTCGGAGAATTCGAGGCGAACGAAAGGCGATTCGTTCAGGACACCCTGCGGACATATATATCGGCTCCTCCAAGCCGAATTTTTCATGACGACTTGTAACCTTTGCTCTTACTAACAATACATCGCCGTTAGCACAATTTCCTTGTTAAGGCGATGCCGGAATGGTGGTGGGCCGAGGCTAGGAACGACTACAATCACCTGGCGACCTTAACGCGCAAAGTGGACTCCCAAATCTCGAGCATCGTTCTCCTGTCCTTCGCCACCAACCTGTATTTCATCTGCATTCAGCTGCTGTTCTCCTTCAAGTATATATATTTCACGCACGTGACAATATACTATGAAAGCATTCCTGCTTTCACTCGATTTAACCGCGATACTCGATCTTACGCCATCGTCCCGGCCGTTTTAACTTTCTCGCGTTATTTCCTGTTAAAGAAAACACATTGATATCGTCCGTTCGAGTGAAAACGTTCGAATAAAGAAAAAAAAAAAAATTCATATTTCCTCTTCCGGCAGGCACGCGTAGATCTTACAAATTGCTTGACGTGAAATCTCGTTGCTTTTCTTCTTTTCCAAAAAAATGATTTCGATTTCCTTTCTTTCTTCATTTACGTAAAAGACGCGATTTCTTTAAACACACGTAGAAATTCTGTTAGAAATCGTCTTGAGAATGTAATATTGTCCAGTTGTATTTTCATTTGTGTTTTCAAATCCCGCTGTCGCTTTTGCGCTGGTGTTAATTTCGCCCGAGCGCAAGGCAATTTCGGATGAAAAACGAAACATGAGAGTTTCCGAGAAACATTTATGTAAAGATGTGCACGTAATTTGTCAAAACAGTCCGAAACGCGGCGTCGTGCGGACGATCTATTTTTGCTTCTCTTTCGGCTTCCTGCTGGCGAGGACAACGGCGGTGTCCTTGTATGCGGCTTCCGTTCACGACGAGTCACTCTTACCGGCGCCGATCTTGTACAGCATCTCCAGTTCTAGTTACGGAAACGAGGTTCGTTGCTTACATACTACCTTCATTATATCTCCGATCTTGAGACATACACATAACCGACCCACGATCGTTAGATGGCAACGCGTAATATTCTCCGTTAAAAATTCTTGCCGGAGCCGCTTCTTATTGACTCTCCGTTAGCCGCAATATTTTTCACCCATGAATGCTCGCAACATGCATCTCACGGATGCACTAATTTTTCCATTATTTTCCTCTTTTTCTTCTTGAAACATTTTCTTTGTTTCACTGGCACTTGGCTAATAGACCTTAGGCATTGAAGTACATAGAAAACAGTGGAGAATGGAAAAAACAAAAAAGAAACATTGACAAGGATGAGTTCGGCCATGAGGCCGTAGAGCAATCGACGATACGTTGCAGCCTGAACGTGTCTATCTATTGGATGTTGCGACTAACGGAGGATTAGTAGAAAGTGAATTTTTTCTCCAACGAGAAAGCTGCTCTCGTTTAATTGATGAAAGATTACGGGAGCGTAAATGTGTCGGTTATGAGAGAAAATAATAGTGTATTTCTTAAACGCTTGATCCCGTGATCGTTCCTTCGCTCTCACGTAAACTTGCACGTAACGTTCCGCAGGTCTCGAGATTCTTGACGCAAGTAACGACGGATAATATAAGTTTAACGGGGATGAAGTTTTTCTCCGTGACGAGAAGCCTCGTGTTAACCGTAAGTACGTGAGGCGAGTGCGCTTCGATGAAGTTAAATATAGCCTGTGCGGAAAATCGTTCGGCTCTCGTGTCCACGCGGTACAAAATTTCGTGTTAAATTCAACGTATTTCACATATCCCAGATAATCCACCAAAATTTTTGTTTACTACTTTGTTGACTATTTCATTTAACACAAAGAATATGTAGAAAAGTAACACAAATATCATAACAAAAGATTAACTCAAATTTAATATCCACAACATGTTAATTGACACTGAAATATAAAATGTGTTATTTTAATATTTACACATGTTTAATATCGATTCACGACACAAAATTTTGAGATAACATGAACACGATAAATAAAACTAACACATACGTTAAAATTGTCATACAAAAATTTTTTCAACAAGGGACGATCTTAACACAAGTACAAAATGTTTCTACTATGCGGTAATCGCTTATATTTCCTCGTTTAAAAAATCTCTTTATCCTCTTTATATCTTGTCGGCGTTATAATTTCCATTGTTATGTTATCTTCAGCAGAAAGATTTGAAAAATACGCTTGCCGTTCGAACTGATTCAGTCAGAGAACAAAGAATACGTGAAAACTTTTGCCGTCGTCGCGCGATAATTTGGATCAAGCTCAGGCAACAATTGTGTATAACATTGTTTAATATTTCCCGATTGCTAATGACGATCTAGGTCGCTGGAACCATCGTGACTTACGAACTGGTTCTGGTACAGTTCAATTCCGTCCAGCAAGTGGACCAGACGAACAATACGAACGTTTGCGAGGTGAGGTAGAGAGAGAGAGAGAGAGAAACCGCTTGCGAGAAGGCTTTTGAAAGGACCTCAAACGTCTTGCGCCCCCGCTTCTCTGCATCTGCAAATCACGAGTCTTGAAGAATGCCACGCAATATTTCATGGTACCTTGTATATAAAGTACGATCACCATCACACACACCGCTCTCTTTCGCACATAGAGAAGAAGGTTTCTTTAGGTTTAGTATTAATTTGACTAAAATTTGTTTCATAGAAACACAACATGTACTTGTACGAAATATTATTTGTTTGAGTAAAATGTTATCGTCTCATTCAAGAAAACTTTATCATTTGACAGAAAGAACACTATTATTTGAAATGATATCTTTTAACCGAATAAAATATTATTTCGTTACAGTAAATACGTAAAATGAAGGAAATTATTTCTTCGTAAGAAAATTATCTTTCACGTTTCAAACAATTTTTTTTATTTAAGATAAAGATACATATTCGTTGAAAAGTCGATAACAATTGTACTTATTAATTGAAACATTATTTTTCTTTGGAGCATGCCGATGATGAAATTCGTTTGGATGCGATAAAATTGATTAAATTTGAAGAAATCTTTTTCTCAGTATGCACTCACACTCTTCGCACAGTTCTGTATTTATCGATTTATTTGTTCGCTCACACATTTGATCAGGATGATTCATTTTTCACCGGACGCGCTTTCACGTTCAACCCGGCCGATTTCGGCCATAATTTTGGATTAATTTGCCTCTGTGTCACGTGTTTCATGCAGCAATTCTCGGTTTTAAGAAATTTTACGCTCCGTCTTTGTCTCTCTCTCTCTCTCTCTCTCTCTCTGTACATACGATATTTATTTCTGTCTCGTTCGCGAACTGTTGTAACACAACTCCGGAATGTCCACTTTCGAATTCACCGATTCGTTTGGTTTATTGTTTCACGTCACACGTTTGACTCAACTGACTGCACATAACCATACAAAATATATGTACCATACATGATAAAGCGATATCTCGAATAAATTATAAAACGCACCACGTTACGACATTGTAATGTGATCGTAACTTTCCGGCCACCTTCAGCTGCAACCAATATTGCGAAAGTTTTATATTTTACGAAATACACCTCGTATCTCTCTGTCTCGCCGCGGAATCTCGCGATTCTCACACCCGTACGTAAACGACGAATGTGCCTTTTCCACTTTATCGTACGCGTTTTTAGGACTACCTGCACCTAACACACTTCATCGACCTACCAGATAAGGAAAAGCCCGCTGTTAATGGCCTCATTTGTATTTTTGCAAACCTCCGCTTACGATAGTTATATAAAACTTCCCGTTGGATTATGTAAACTACCATCTCCTATTTTATCACGCTTCTTCCAGCAATTTTTCTGCAATCTTGCAATCGAGCTCTCGCCGTCATAAATAAGATTTCCCGGTGTTTCTCTCTCTCGCGCGCATTAATACGCATAATCTCCATTTTTATTTCCACGCGAGAGCGCACCGCATCCGGGCTCCTATTTCCGATCTCACGATTTCATTTTTTAATTTACTTTTTGTTGTAGTTCTAGTTTCCGTTAAAACTAAGCGAAGGTATGTTTCTGGATCGAAAGAGCCTTGAGGGATGCGTTTCAATGGAACTTAACGATCGTATTACGCACAGGATAACGCACACTTAGACGTACGTCTACGACGGCGGAGAACACGCTGTCGTTCGCAGGAGTGAACTACGAAGGGTACCACACATAAGTGTACTTTGTAAGGTGTCTCTCGATGTGTTGTACAAAGTCTATCGTAACTTGTGTGCAATTATTCTCATCCGCTTATGACGTACGTCGCGTCCCAACGATTTTGTGAACGAGACAAGCAGGAGGGGAATTTTAACATAAAACCACGTACTCCAACGATGTTATTTATTAGAAAAATGTCCTGTACGAAGTATTAATCGAAAATATATTTACGCAGAAATAATCACGGGATAAAAAGATCCCGTCGTAAAACCCGAAGTGCATTTATTTGTGAGCATATATGAATGATGAAAATGCGCGGACTAGCCTATTGCATTTATTGAGATACTCGAAATAGCCGGAAGTTTGCTATTTTTAATAAATAAAACACATGAAGAATTGCAAAATAATTAGCGATTGGCAATCGATAAGAGATACATATTCTTCATACGGCTTCAATCTTCAGTGTATAACGTTATTTTATTCGTACATTATTTATAAATGTTTCATCAATTTTTATCGATACGTGTATATTTTTACATGATTTCACTTATGTCCGAATTATTTTGCTTTATTTTAGTCTCGTCCCTTTGGTAAATTATTAAATATACAAATATTTACGTTATTTCTTATAATTCGAGATAACAGTTCTCTTATTGTTCTAGTTTAGACAGTTTATTTCGTTCCGACGGAATGTTTAACTGTTGTTGTGCAATCACTTGTTCATGGAGACGTTGAACTGCAGCAGCACGACTTCGTACGTTACAATTGCACCGGCCACCTGCAAGTAAACTTTTTGTCGGTTTAAGTGTCGACAATGGCTTTCGTGCAAATAACAATATCGAGATATCGCGCGAACACAGACGCGATAACGTAAGCTGCTGCGAAAGAACGCGGCTTGTCACGATCGCGCCCTCATCGCGTCGTACGGAAAACAGTCGAGAACACAATCGGAAATCGGGAATCGAGTTCTTACCGCTAACATGAAATTCCGCGTGATGGAGAAGAAGCGCATCCCCGTGAGAGCGACATCGTCGGTGGTGAGTTGCTGCATCAGCCTCTCGGTCTACAAATAGTTAACGCGCGGATTTTCTCCCCGTTAAGCGTAGTCCGAAGTAACGTAAGTAATTCTTTGCGATTTAAAAAAAAAAAGAAAAAGAACAAGCACAACGGTTTTGGGAATGTACGACGCGGATTTTCTCGCGTTAAATTTTTACCTCTACGTTGTAGGTGGAGGACGAGCAGGTGTACAGTGCCGGCAGTGCCACCTTGCTTTGATCGTTGATCCTGGAGGTGAGCAGAGTGACGACCACCGTCCTGCCGATGAGGAACGCGAATGACCCGAAGAAGTAAATATCGCTGAGAAGGCTGCTGTCGCTCGGCTGACTGCAAGGAGGCGAACGAAACGAAATAGAGACCGACGTTCGCAGTTTTTCGATTTATCTGTTGTTAAATAAATCCACAAAAGGATCCACAAAAATCACGCACATATACGTTGTTGTTAGAGATGACGATCCTATACGAAAATTGATAGAAATAATAACAATAATAATGTTAAAAAATGAAATTTGATTAAAAAAAATATACATATAATAATGATGTAAAATTTTAATGGTATCGTTAAAATAAAATTGAGACGGTTTGCTCAAAGAAGGGAGATGTCTTTTGTAAATTTTTATTTCATTCGTGTTATAAATGTAATATTCGCAAAGTGAGGGCGCAGTAATCCGTTGACAATTGCAGTTCGCGTTACGTCTAGCTGTTAACGGTAATGTATGACTGCACTATTTCATTTACGACTCAAGACACTTACGATAAGCCGTTGAGTAGTTGCAGGCAGATGAAGTAGAGATTATTGGCGAACGACAGAAGGATTATGGCCGCGATATCGGCATCCACCTTTTTCACCATACAGGAAAGAGCGGCGTAATCCTCGCGAAATCCAGTCCAGTCTATCGTTCGATGCTTCGACACGGAAGTCGTGACTTGCTTGTTCAACGTTTTGTATCTCTCAGCCAGGCCGGTGGATATCTGAAAACTCCGGCCGAAAGAACTATCAGACTTGATTACCGAGAACTCGATTATCGAGAAAATTCAACAAAAGAAAAAAAGAAAAGAAACGAGAATGGCACGGGAAATAATGCGCGAAGCTCTGTTGTTTCTTTATTACCAGCATAATGAAGAGATCGGTGAAGTTCCACGTGAAAGTCGCCAGTTTGCTGACGATGAAGATGAAGATACCGAGCGCGAAGTTGTACGTCACTGAAAATAACGAAGTAATTTCAAAGAGGTTTTTCCAAAGTACGTATCCGAGATAATTGCAGACCCCATCCGAGAGGCAATTTGATAAATTAGTTAATTAAATTAATTAATTAAATTGCAGCGTTCCCTGTTACACGTAGACATTACGTTCGCGTGATCTTCGAGTACTGTCGTTCACAGACGACGAGATAACAAATTAATTAATTTGCGGTCACCGTATTTTTCGCGCCAAAGAGTCAAATTAAACGACTGAATTTCATTGACTTGCCGTCGGGTCTCTTCTTTCAAATTAACGACGACCTTCGAGAAATTAATGCGCGCGCGCATGTGACTCACGTGTTTCCAAAATAAACGCGTGGGAGTTGGCGCAGTATATCTTCAGGAAATTTTGAAACGTCGAGTTCGAAGTGCCGTTCCAGTCATGCTTCTCGGAGTTCACTGCTATGCTCAGGACGTGCTCGATCAGAGCTAAGAACAGAACGGTGGCGCTCAACGTGTAAAACTTCCAGCGAAGCTTCGGCCGCTCCGTTTTATCACTGCAAAACGAGAGAGATGATCTTCGTGAATTGATGCAAAATTAATCGACTCTGATCGTGACTTCCATGCAAATTTTCATCAAGAGACATTCGATTCCTGAAAAGAGTAGAACGGCAACTTTCGCACGTCCTGTTTAAATATTTAAATGTTTAATATTTGTTTATGTCCTTCCGCGAAGATCAAAACCCACGATATAGCGAGTATTTTTTTGCACTTGGTAATGAAGAAAATTAAACTTGGTTCTTTATATCACACCGAAATAGCGATATATAATTATAACAATGACATTAAATAACAACGATCATTATATAATTCTACGTGCGCGTGTATTGTATAGTTTATACTATGTAATACTTATTTAATATAATGTATATAATATATGAAATATAATATATTCAAATATATTACGTAATATATAATACACACATACACAAAAATACATGACCAAAAACTGTATAACAGTATATTAAAAAATATAAAAAAAAATAGCTATTGCATACAAAATCGTAACTTCTATTTTCACAAATTTATTTTCGTATGAATTTCTGTATGAAATATTTTGCGGGACCTAATCTAATCTATCTCTGATTATTGATAATATTCTACATTCGAAATCAACAAGCGGCTCGTTTTCCCCTGAATGAGTGTTCAGAGAGTGTACAAAAACTCGCCAGCTCCGCCATGATAATAACGATGTCACGATTATTTTCAATTCTCATTCTAAAGTGATTTCCGCGATAGAGCAATTTCGCGATCGGCGAGGAGAGATCGGGCCTGACATTTTTTATTGCGAGCGCTCTCGTAATGTCAGCTATCATCGCGTGAAACATGTACAACCCCGGCGCGCGATCGCTATCTTCTCGGTATCTTTTAAAAGGTATCTCCGCGTGCGGGCGTACGTGTACGTCTGAACATGCAAACAACGTAAGTACGACGCAAGTGCAAACGCGATCTCAGCCCGATTAATTAGCCGCGCTGCGATTTTCGTATCTTCCGTGACGGACGCGCCTACCGACCTGTCTATGAATTCCTCCATGGTTCTCCAGTCGCGTTGAAGGGTCACCCAGCGCGGCGATAGCCAGAAAAATATAATCAAGCCTATCACACAGTTGCCGTAAAATACGGCGCCTGCCGTCGCAGCCGCGATTCCTCCTGAAATCCAAATCGTCATTTCACGCGTCAGAAAGTAAGCTCGATCGAGGATTCACGGAGAAAAGAGCGTATTGTTCGAAAACTTCACGTGCAATTCGATGCACCGATATAAATATAAATATAAATATATATTTATATATATACATACCTTTTGAATCGATATATAAAAATAAGTAAATTTTTTTTTATTGTTTATTTCCCTTTATTGTTTATGCTTCGTGTTTCGAATTGCACTTCAACACGTTCGCTGTTACGCCTCACATACACATACGCACCGATTCTCACGAGAGGTGACCGACGTCATGCATGTGTGACAGCGATAATTCCTCATTCTACATCTATGTAAACAAGTTAAATCTGTTTTATGCGCGATAAATTTACGATTCGCGGGCTTTTATAATTTTTAAGGTAATTTTGATTTTTTCACTGCAGCCCTTAAGAATCTTTTCTTGAGGCAAAAATCAAAATCATCATACAATTTTTGCAGGAGCTAGGTGGCTAGAAATTAAAATTTATTTAAGAAGGAAGATATCGTTAAAAATACGGTAAATGCATGCTTTATGCGCTATTGTGTGCGGGCAATTTCGATTTTTTTCAGTGCAACGCTTAAGAAACTTTTCTCTCGAAGTGAAAGCCAAAATCGTCTGGAAATTTTTAACGAGGGGGTCAGATGGTTATCTCTTCGCGATTATTTCTTTAAAAAAAAAAATAATAACACACTTATCTAATCCCGATCGACTTTAATCGATGTTTATAAAAACGAGCGGTTCGTACAACGACGGGAACTTGGTGCAAACGAATTCTCATGCGCCGCTGTTCTCCTTATGGCCTGATAATGGAACATCACATGTCAGTCAGGACGGGATAAGCCCATGGTGGTGGGATATGAAAGACTTGTCATGTTTACCTTGCACTTCGAATGCCGTGGAGTTAAGCGTTCTTATCATATGCAGAACCGACAGTATCGCCATGACGAGCACTATCGCCGTTATGAAGGTGGCATAGGCAGTGCGGGGCGATAGTTTGACGAATCGCAGCTTGTAAGGGGTCGGTTGAAGCAAACCCAACACCGGTAGGACCCCGAAGAATTGAGCCAGCACTAAAACAGGCGCCATCGCGCGATGAAAGCTCTCTGGATCCTGCAACAAAGAGTGCTTTTCACTGTCGACGTCGGTTTAACTTAATTAATTTTTTCCCGCGCCAAAATTCAGTTAATTAAATAATCCAGGATATTTTTAATCAAGGAAAATGTGCGTCTTCTGGACAGCGCAATTTTCTAAACGCCTTTCGAACGCCTTTTACGCGTTTCGGATATTTTAATATCGTCCGGGAGATCATTCCTCCCAGCTGCACTTTGCGCGTTCACAAAAATACTTTCTTCTCATTTTCATCAGAACGATTTGCGATGCACGAGAGAAACGCGAAGATTCTCGACGGACACTCACATTGCTGTTCGCGGACAGGGAGTGCTCGCTGAGGAAGCCGTTGCGAAAGATCGGTCGCGCGCCCCGCGAGTTCGCGGCACGCAGCTCGGTAAGTCGGCTTTCCATACGTTTCTTCTTCCTGCGCGCCAGGAGCGGCCAAATCTTCCGGCAAGTTGCTATAGAGCTCTTCCTCGAACCGGCGCTGAATATCTGCTTCGTCTTCAGCACCATGCCGTGGATTTCCTCGCTCAGGAAAGCAACCATCCCGCAACGGTGTTCCTGGGGAACACAAGCAAGGCGATCGTTTCGGGGAGGGCGACTCGCGCTGGGTATCGGAAATCTTACGCGCGAAAAACTTGTCTGCACTCTCTTTGTCGAAAGGAATGTGTAATTTCCCTCTTTTTTCTTTTTTATCAAGTTCAAGAGAGCCGGCGTGTTTTCAGCGCACCAAACGTGCCGAATAACGTTTCCCGACTTACGGAGAAGGCGCGATACGCGCCCGAACAATTAATTATCGGCGCGTTATATGGAAAGCGAGCGGGAAAAGGGTTGGTCGTTTGCCCGGCATGGCTATAAACCCGATATGTTGACGCAGGCTGTCGTCTCGCGCGTCAAGCGCAACGTCATTCATTTACACACGTCTTTTCTTCGGATGATTTCGATCGAAAATTATTAACCTGGTTATTGGCTTATATCGGACGGAGTACGTCCTCGCATCTCCCATAATCTTTCACAGCGAGACTCGTGATATGAAAGAATAACGAGACGAGAGCTTGCGCTTTGACATTCATAAATTGAAAGATATCGGAAGAAACGACGACAGTATCGATATCAATACAATTATCAGGACCGTGGAGAAATGTAAAAGAAAATGTCCTATTTGCAAGATACGGAAAAATGTTTTTTCATCACGACCGGTATTTATTCGTCGGCCATACCTGCGTATTCAACTACGAATATCCTCAAATTGCGAATTATCGTTTTTCGAATGCTTTATTTCTGAGAACGCATTGGTTTGATGAAACCAACGGGGCGCTGTGATATTTTTCTTGAAAGAAAATCGATAAGATACAAATCTTTTAAAATATTAATATTTCATTCCTTCCTTTTTATGTCACATATAATATGATATACGTGTATGTGCATTGTTATCGCGGATATCAGATGTTGTCTGAACGTAGTGTTTATATAACTCATGTTCCTCCTCCTGAAATTATAATGCACACTGTGCGTATCTATACATATTGTATACATATTGTGCAAAAAATATAACATCTCCCATCACGCAATAAAAAGCGATCGATATTGAAGTTTCACGGAAATCACATTGAAACTGCAGCTTCCGGTTAAAAAAAAAAATGGTTTTTAGAAGAATTTTACGTACAGTTTTTCCCGAACTGTTTGCCTATTTGTCACATGAGTGTGTGTGTATGTGCGTGTGGCAAATGTGTTTTTTCACAACATTCTGCACCGAGCCGCTTTTATACGACTTTCGATTCACGCCGTGCCGAAAATAATACACGATGTGGAGTTTGATAAATACGTTAATACAATTATTTAATTTAGGTGAATTGGACAGTTATTTGTAATGAGAGTCGTATATTCAAAGTATAAAATACATAGTAGAACAAATAATTTATTTCAAATCTAGAAAATGGAAAGATAACAAACAAGATATTGCGGAATAAAACAGAACATATATAAAGAAACTATAGCTTATTATGGAACAAATAAAATATAACTTTTCTGAACATTTTGCGTGTATAATCGAACGGTACGGATGTAGTTTATAAAAACAATCTGTACAGGTTTTTTGGGGCAATTCTCACAAAATCTTATTACCCGTTTTGTTTTAACTCTAGCATATTCGGTACTCAAATTTCTAACGTTCTAAAAGAAATCATTTTGTTATATTTTGTCTCTTAACAAAAATATCACTTGGTTCGGAGGTCGAGCTCAGCGCGTGCTGTAAACGATACACGTGACACGGAACGTGTTAATTAACGTCACTCGTGTTTATTAAATTAACAAATAATTCGTCATCGAGATATCAGCAACCCTTCAACATAAAAGCCCGCGTCCACAACTGTTACTTCTCTTTTCCATTATGGTCTAAATTGATCGTGGAGTTTTCCACAATCTCGAGGAAAAAATCTAAAGATAGCTTCGCGCGATAAAAGTACAAGAGTCTCGTGCTTCGAATTATTTTTGTCAACAGTTCTCTAATGATTGACGATGCTGAAATAGAAGGTGATTTCGCTATGTGTGTAAAGAGACCTCCATAACGTTAGAATCGCGGCTGGCTTTTAAATGTTTTCGATTCACCTGTAGATTCCTTTTCTCCCATTTCTCTGAATCTTCATCATTGAGAAGCCTTCTTTATCACAAAACAATTAAACAATATCTTAAAGTTCAGGAAAATCCACGGATAATTACAAAAAAAAGAGAGATAGGTCAAAAGTGACATCCGCATTTTTAGGAGGAGGAACTAGCGGTTAAGCTATTCTTAATTCCCCCTGTTCCTATTTTTAATTATTTTCCTACTGTCTCACGATACATGTAAAACTCTCAAGAGAAACAGGGTGTCCCGTTTTCTTCAAATGAAGAACGGAAATCGTAGGTGTACGCACATAGTTTTCTTCTGCTCCTGCGCTTCTCGCGGCCGTGCCTCATCCGCAGCGGATAACGAACGACGATAACAGAGAAACGAGCAAGTACCTTCCGATGATGGTGATCGTCGTCGGCCCGTTACACGTGCTGTGTGTCAACGTGTACTAGCGAGCCGACTTGAATTAAAAGCGACGACTGCGCGAAGCTGTGCGCGACGCATGTCCGATCAGATAGCTGGCTATACCACTTACTCGCGGCTTCGTCGGGAATAAAATACACGTGCGCAACGGTCATATTGATTGAGTTATTTTGCTTCTTGTTTTTTAGTACTGTAATTGATGAGCGTCCATCTCTCTCTCTCTCTCTCTCTATCTCTCGAGCATATTTTGCGAATACCACGTGCCGCGGTCTCGATTGATAGGGTTCAACTTCGAGCTACGAAGAATGAAGAACCGTAAGTTTCGGAGTTAAGTTTCTTAGAAATGGAGGTTTGGTCTCCTCCCTCCGACGATTTCCCAGTTCTTCTCTTTACTCTTTCAAGATTCTCGTCTTAATCTCGCTCCTTACAAACTTGAAACTTTTCCCGCTCCGGTAGCCTCCTCGCTCGCGACTTTTCTCGCGAATAATTTGGAAAACAAGTTCAATTCGGACGTTGTATCTTTCCTAATTTGTTTCCCGTGAGGGCCACGCATCGTATCATCTTTGGGGCCGTTGTACTCTTCGATACTCTTCAATCACTGCTCCAAATTTTTCTCTGAACGTTTTACAATTTTCCGATCAATAAGCTTTACTTGTACTCGCCGATTGGAGATAAACGGCGGTGAAAGGGTGCGATGGGTGTATATCAGGCGTTAGAACTGATGAAATATTCAAGCGTGCGACTCGTCCGTAAACAGTTACGGGAAACGCACTGGTAAACGTGATGCGAGTAATGAAGGGACACAATGAGACCTGCTTGTACATAGTGCATATACCTGGAAATCGATTTCTTTACGAAAAATTACACGTAGTAATCGACGTTTCAACGATGCATCACACTATTCGCGGAACGAAAGTTCTCTCGAATGTTATTCTCGGGCTGTTCTGCGAACAGATCAATTTTCGTACGCGTCACGTTTTGTAAATCAACGATCGTCGATCGCCGCCAGCTCTGATCTCTCACGAGCGATCTGACAAATGGCTGAATAATCACTACATTAATTTTTAATCAATCGCCTCATCCTTTGTAGAGAGGATTACAGACTTGTCATTAATGGTATTGAAATTATTGTATAAATGTCGGAAACTTCAATTATTTCTTAAGATACGCAAATCTTGCTCTTTAAATATATGGGAAGCTCATGACGCGTGAGACATCAGACATATATTATAGATGAAGGCAAAGTTACTATCTCTCGATAGTAATTGATAATACCTTTCGATAATAATAGATTACGAGGAACAGTAATATACCAAGAATTAGACTTATTCTTTACAGTTATATTCGCATCCATTCTCACATGTATATTTCACTAAAATATGTGCACATTGAAAGAGTAGCGTACAGTTCGACATGTACCATTCTACCAGATAGCACGTTGTAATCCAGAGATTTTGTTGTAATCGACCAAATCGCGGAAGATAAATCTCGATATTCTCCATCTCTGCATAGTACCGTAACCACGAGAAGTCACCACGCACCTCGGTGTCAATTGTCTCAGAGCGGTCTGTCTGGGAATCGTTTCATCTATTTGTTTGCCCACAAGCTCCTAAAAGAACCATTATCAACACATTGTACCAAAAAGGCTTACATTATCCCGGTGAAGTTTGAACAGAGAAACAATGACAAATCTATTAATCGAATCAGCACTCACTCTTATTTCAACCGGTAAAATATCGTTTCTCTTCATGACAACCAATCGCAAGCGTTCCTCTGAATACTGCTTCGCCCAATTCCTGCGTTTCATGTCCCGTCTCATTCTGGCATTAATATGACTTCGTGTCTGTTGAAACTGTAAATACATAAAATAATTACTGTTATGTAATTAAATACAAATGGTGTTTCAAGAGAAACATTGAATTGTGTGTGGCTTATATGAGGTTAGGATGAGATTTTACATTTTTAATTATAGCGTGGCGTTATAAAATCAGTTCGACGTAAGGCAATGTAAGAAACGAGCAAGTGAACTACTTACGTTGCATCCTGACAAATTTATACTGTTCGAGAGAATACCGCCGCAAAAGTCTGAAATACGTTTCCTCAACGCCGCCATGTTTACTGAATCGGGTGTTTCTCACGAGAGGGAAGTTCGAGAGCGTTCATGCCGTAATGGATTTTTGGAACACTTTTTTTCGCGACGCGCCCTCTGAAGAGACGAATGCGAAACTCTTGATATAATATTACAGGCTCGAAATTTAGATTTACGAGTATAGCCGTTGTTCTTGCCTTGAAAATAGAACAATTCAAGAACTTTCAGTTACTAACAAGGCGCTTAACTAGCTGTACTACAAATATTTTTGATAATTGACAACTTAAAATTACATTTGATGGTTCAACTTCAAAAATTAATATCGACGTAACTAGTACGACTTTCGAACGAAAAACGTTCAAACGTCGAGAGTTGTCATACGACATAAGAAAAGTGCAAGTACAAATGATACTGGATCAAGAAGTCAACTAGTTTTATGCGATCGATTTGTGATCGACGCTGCTTATCGCTCGCAGTGATCGTCGGAGTAAAGAAACGCGCTCGATCTGTGTCGACACTGGAACTGAACGGATGAACCGGAACTTAAAGATGGCGTACTCATTTAAATATTTTTCCACCCTCAAAATGTGCGTAAAACAATCTCACGAGTTCGATTTTTCGCTACCAATAGTCACCGTTTCTACTGACAAATCAGTTACACACGATTTTCCAGCGGACATCAAATACCATGCCAGAGAATCTTTGATTCTCAATAATTCTTATATACGTCCAATGAAAATAGTAAGATATTATTCGATATACTAAGCAACAATTATGCTGCTTGCACATAATAAAAATATACAGTAAATTATTCAGGCGGTTTTCATATGAACGTTATGCAACATTCATGCATGTTGCAGGCTAAAAAAGGTCGGGTTTCACATGAATGAAATTCATCGGTGGTCTCTCGTTTCCGTAGCTTCTTTTATTCACTTTTTTTTATTCGTCATCGCTGTTATTTATATGTATGTACAGAAAACCTTTAACCAATGCAATTGTAGAAGAATCGCGGGATAAAAGATGCCGAGTTGCCGTAAAAAATCGTCGTTCTCCCCGGGGTGTCTCGCGATTTCATGCAATTTCACACATGGTAGAAAAGAAGTGTTTATGATAAAATTACCTCGTACATAGAAAGGTTTACAAGGAAAACTTGCTCTCATCTAATCAAATATAATTAAACGATTGTTAGAGATAATTATTAAACAGGTCCCATCTCCCAACGAAATCTACTTTTGTCGAGGCCTACCACCGCTGTTCTCTTCTATTCTAAGTTTTCTGTGAATCGATATAGCAGTCTGAACGATTAATATAAAAAAGCTATCGAGAAGATGAAAGATTACGGGGGTTCCATCATGATGTGTTTACTTTCAAATTGTATAGTTACCGTAAAACGAGCGGACAAATGAGGAATTTTCATTTCGTAAGGATAACAAAGAGAGAGAGAGAGAGAGAAAAAAAAAGAAAGAAATATGAGACGTCGCCAATTCGCAGCCGAACATCGAGAAAAAATCAGAATAAGAATAATAGTAATAACGAGAGTAATGTTTCTTTTTTTTTTTCTTCGAGTATCAAGCTGATACAGAATTTATTTTCGTATAATTAGAAAATATAATTAAGCCGCGCTAAATGATGATGTTGACGTTCGTCGTGACGAACGATGAAGATGTTGTTAGATAGTTCGCGCGAAGTTCGCTTTCCCCTTTCACGCGTGCGCGTGGGTCCGTCTGATGTAGCGTATCTCGTTAATCGATTTGTCATCGTCGCCACCGGACGGTGGTGGAGAATTTTTTCCTTTCCTGCGGAATGCTTTGCGATGGAAGAAATGGCGGAGCAGCCATCTCGACAAACGAAATACACGCGCGTCGAGGAAACGCGTTGTACGCGTCACTTCTTCGTGCGCGCGAACAGCCAATCTTCGCGATTGGATTGTAATTTCTTTACTCCCGGTAATTCGTGGCTGCGCGGTGGCGAGTTCCGCGGTCAGCGACGATGACGATGACGACGACGACGGAGATGACACTACGACGTCCGACACGTGTAGGTCGCGTGACGAGAGAGAGCGAGCTGCGTCGGCTGTTGCATGCCGGCGTTCACGCGGCGACATATTCGCACGGAAACTATCGGTATATGCACGGAAACTATTGTAGTTATTTCTTCTTTTGGGCTTTCTCAGCGGCCTTGGTGACTTTGCCAGTGGCGTCCTTGAAGGTTACGGCCTTGATAACGCCGACGGCGACCGTCTGACGCATGTCGCGAACGGCGAAACGTCCCAGAGGCGGGAACTCCTGGAAAGCCTCCACGCACATGGGCTTGCTGGGCACGAGGGTGACGATGGCCGCGTCACCAGACTTGATTGCCTTCGGGTTCTCCTCGGTGGTCTTGCCGGTACGACGGTCGCACTTCTCCTTGATCTCGGCGAACTTACACGCGATATGGGCCGTGTGACAATCCAACACAGGCGTGTATCCGTTGCTGATTTGACCCGGGTGATTCAGCACGATGACCTGCCGCGAAAGCGAGCGATCTTGTTAATCATACAACGGTCTCACACCAATTCGTGGCTTATCTAGAGATTTTAGATTTCTTATAAATCGACCGAGCTGAGAGTTACATTGAGGGCACTCAGACGTATTCGACCATCACTAGAAATGAATCTTCTGGTGGAAACCACGAATGAAGTAAATCATAGTTATCATCATAGTGCATCAATGAGTTCTAATTGAATAATGGAAAAAAAAGGCGCAGGGAATAACGATAATGCGTGTGACACGTCACCTGCGCGGTGAAATCAGCGGCACCCTTGGGCGGGTTGTTCTTGGAGTCTCCAGCGACGTAACCACGACGCAACTCTTTAACAGACACGTTTTTAACGTTGAAGCCAACGTTATCGCCGGGCACAGCCTCCTGGAGAGCTTCGTGGTGCATTTCGACGGACTTAACTTCAGTGGTCAGTCCAGCAGGTGCGAAGGTAACAACCATACCGGGTTTCAACACACCAGTCTCGACACGACCAACAGGCACAGTTCCGATACCACCGATCTTGTATACGTCCTGTAAAGACAGATAATGCATTACTTCAATTGGACTAATTCAAAACTTTACATCCCATGGATTACGGATGCTTACAATTATTAATGAACCCGAAGATGCTTCAGTGCAAAACACGAACGTGAAGAAGCGAACGTTATAACGCGAAATTACAAATCACGAGTCGAACAAACGCGCTGACGCTCTCTACGTTACCTGGAGGGGAAGACGAAGTGCCTTGTCAGTCGGCCTGGTCGGCGGCAGGATAGCGTCCAGAGCTTCGATAAGGCATTTACCCTCGGCCTTACCTTCCTTTCGCTCCACAGTCCACCCCTTGAACCAGGGCATTTTAGCGGACACTTCCAACATATTATCCCCATGCCAGCCGGAAATGGGCACGAACGCGACAGCAGCCGGATTGTAGCCGATCTTCTTAATATACGATGACACTTCCTTCTTGATTTCCTCGAATCGGGACTCGGAATAAGGAGGCTCAGTAGAATCCATCTTATTAACGCCGACGATAAGCTGCTTCACACCGAGCGTGAAGGCGAGCAGAGCGTGCTCGCGGGTCTGTCCGTTCTTCGAAATACCGGCTTCGAATTCACCGGTACCGGCGGCGACGATCAGTACGGCGCAATCAGCTTGCGAGGTACCGGTGATCATGTTTTTGATGAAATCCCTGTGCCCGGGAGCGTCGATGATGGTAACATAATATTTCGACGTCTCGAATTTCCACAAGGCGATATCAATGGTGATACCACGTTCACGTTCAGCCTTCAACTTGTCCAAGACCCAGGCGTACTTGAACGATCCTTTGCCCATCTGAAGAGTTATTGTTCAGATCAGATTCCCTTACGATCCATTTCGACATTAGTTGTTACCTCTTTGTTAAACCGAAGTTCAATCGTTAAAATGAAGATCTTGATAAAAAAAAAAAAAAAAGAAGTGGCACTCAGACGTTTCAGACTATCATCAGACTCGAAGAGAATCCTCCAGTGGAAACCGCGAATGTGTAGAGGTTATTTTATCATCATTGTACCATCGCAAATTGTATCATCAGTTGCGTTAATATGCAAGGTGCTTAACTTCCGTCGCGAAAAAGTTACCAAATCTTACCTCCTGGGCTTCCTTCTCGAACTTCTCGATCGTACGCTTGTCGATACCACCGCATTTGTAGATCAAATGTCCCGTGGTTGTCGATTTCCCAGAGTCTACGTGTCCAATGACGACGATGTTAATATGAATCTTCTCCTTACCCATTTTGTATTCTTCACGATAATAGTCTCGTTAAAACTGCGGAGAAAGAACGAAATGTTAGACGAATGCTGTTGAACGAAGAACTGAAGATTTCAATTGAAGACTTCGACATTAGTTGTTATCTCTTTGCTAAACCAAAGTTCAATCGTTAAAATAAAGATCTTGATAGAAGAAAAAAGTGGCACTCAGACGTTTCAGACTATCATCAGACTCGAAGAGAATCCTCCAGTGGAAACCGCGAATGTGAAGGTTATTTTATCATCATTGTGCCATCGGCCCTACAATATGCTGAGAAAAATACGCAAAATAAAAAAAAAAGGGAAATAATTTCTATTAAAGACCACCTGATGAACCGATACCAAGTATCGTTAATTGATTAACGCAATATGGAGCCGGCCGACGCTTCAGTGCACGATCCAGCAGCAGGCGGAGAAGAGACTCCGGCTCCCCTCCCCGTATTTTCGGACGTCCGAATGATTCGGCTGGCCGCGCGAAAGCCGGCTCCATATTACGCCTTCTTGCGCAATATGGAGTCGTCGGACGGGGCACGATCCCCCGATCGAGATACGCTTCATCAGTGTCTTTGTCCGCCATCCACGTGGCCGAACGTGAACATTCCAGAACGGCAGCCGGCAGCCATTTTGTAGATGGCGAGGAGGAGGAGCGGCGCGCTGTTGCCACGATTTTCGCGACGCTCTCTCGACGGCACACGATGCCACGTTAGCCGCCGATCCTTTTTGCGGGGAATCCTTGGCCGTCCGAAACGGATCGCCTCGAATTCCGCAAACCGCTCGACGAGGAGGTCGCGAAACGAACATGGCGACTCGCCGAGCAACTTCTCGCGCGTCAATATTCGCCGATATATACTCTCTCCGCATCCTTCGCGGCTCGTAACGTACATGGAAAATTACGGATACGGATCGAGCCTTCGAGTGTTAATCACAGCTGTGCTGTATTGCCGCCCCCGCTCTCGCGTCGCGACGGGATCGAATATCTCGGAATTTCACGGTCGCCGTCGTCGCGGCTCTTTCTCACGAGGTTGATCATTATCGCGCAACAGTCGTGTTCCCCTTTTGTTTCGCGCGACGGTCGTCAATTTCACGCAACAGATCCTCTCTCTCTCCCTCTCTCCTCGAGGGAGATCATAACGCGAAGGATCCGGAGAGAAAGAGAGATACCACCCAGCTTTTTTACGATCGCCGCCTCCCTTCGTCGACGATCGCTCCTCGGTTAACGAACTTGACTTCGCGACCGTCCCTGTCCAGAGACTCGACTGCGGGCATCCGCGAACAAAGAACGGCGAATTCGAGCGCGATCAAGACCCGGTTATCGAGCTCGACACGATGCGCACCGTCTTGAACGCAGCCTCGCGCAAGGTCATCGTTGCACACGGCCTCCAGCCGGACTCTCGCGAATCATCGTGAAAGAGAGAAAGAGAGAGAGAGAGAGAAAAGGAAATTTAACCTCGCGTTTCCGGTTGCTCGGGGCATCGGCTATTACCCGAGCCGTTTGCCCATTCGTCGCGAGCCTTTTTCTACCTCGGAACGAACCTCGCACGCGGATTACGTCGCGCCGAGAAATCTCTCTCCGACGACGCGGCCGGGCAAGAGAAAGAGAGAGAGAGAAAGATCTCGTGACCGCCACTCCAGCGCTCTGACAAGCGACGGCGGCCGCCATTAGTGCATCCGGTCGCGTCCTGGCTTTTGGCTCGGCCGGCCGGTTCTTCTCGCAATCCCGGCGCGATGCCGTCCGGTTCGAAGCGATCGTCCCGTCGACGCTCGTCGTCGAGGCCGCCAGCCGACGAGATCGAGCGAGCACATCGGCTGCGACAACCAGCCATGCGGCACTTTCTCGGCGGCGGCGACGCCGACGATGATCGGGAATCGCGCGGAAAATCGCGGCGCGATCGTAAAACTGTTCGCACTGCACAGCACGCCGGGCCAAAGGCGGTTGTTCTATTCCGTACCTGACGTCCGATGTCCTATCCTCAGTACAAGATTCGTCGGATTAGCTAACTGCGCTCCACGTAGCACACGAGCGATCCACACAGCTCCAGATGCCACGACAGAAAGAGGCCGTGCCGTGCCAGTGCCATGCGCACACAGCTTCCCGGCCGAGCCTCGCAGCCAGCGTCACCATCGCCGCCAGCGACACCTGGCGCCGCCAGCCCGGAATGTTATTTCGAAATTTCCGCTTATCCGCAACGACCGATAGCAACGAGGCCGGATCGCGCGTCGGGCCCGAATATCGCGCGCGACGACGGACGTCGCGAGAGTTCACGGCTACGTACCTCGGTCGACGACGGTGAGCCGATTTCTTCGAACGCATCCCGCCGGCCGGAGCTTCTTCACGGGCGTCGCGATCGCCGGGCCGTCTGGCTTCGAGGCTCTGAGTTACACGTCCACGCGGCGCGCCTTGCGCGTGTACGTACACGCGCGGTCCTAGGATGCGCGTACTTGTGTGTGTGCGTGCGTAGCCACCAGCATGGCGACGGAGGCTGAGGTGAGCGAGAGGAAGAGGAGAGCGAACGGGACGCGCGACACGTTGCGGCGATCGGACGTGCGTTTGTGCCGCGCAACATCTGGTTCGATGCGAACTCTCAGCTGGCGCGGATAAAGAGCCGGGGGTTATCGAGTGCCTCGTGGAGAGCCACGATGATGATGGGGCTTGCCACCGCGTCTCCCGTGCAACGAGCGCGATCACTCGGAGACACGAGCATCGATGCACCGTCCTGCGTAAGCTTTCCTTCCATACGTTGCAGCTACGCAACGACGACGTAACCATGACAACACTGTCGTTAGAGAAGCCGGAGATCACAGATCTACCGGGGCCCTATCAGTCCCGGTCTGCAATAGGTACTTTAAGCTCCAACCTTGAGAAATTGACCAATCACGGTCGAATGTGATGAGAATAATTAACTATGATCGATCGATTTCTTAAGGCTTAAAATACCTATTGCAGACCGGGACTTACGGACGCGTATCGGGCGTTAGATACGCGCCTTTCTCATTTTCAAGCGGAAGCGACGTTGCACGTAATGACGCTCGTGTGCAAAGAACTTGGGACTCGGAAGCGAAAGGGCGTATCTGGAGCGGAATAGGGCCCCATATGCACCGTAACGTTTCGCCCACGCAGCAGCGCGTTTTACACGCAACATGCGTGTATCCGCATGCTGCCGTCTATCTTCGGCGTAAGTTAAAGGTCTGCTTTGCTGCCGAATTAATTCACATTTTCGGGACTTGAAAAGATACTTGAAAATAAATAGATATGTAACCATGACTTTGTGTGAAAAATAGGGAGAAAGAATTAGTACAGCCGATTCAACGGTAACGGGCAGACCTTGAGGCTCTTGGCCCTTCGCTGTGGCTTTCCTTTTTTTACGACGTCAGTCTTGATATCGCGTTATTGTTCTCCGGCAGGATGGTCCGTACCTCGACTACGAAACGTTGTGGGAGATAAGGTCTGTGCAAAGTCCGTTTAGGACTATTTGTAATTCGTCATAGCATGGGTCCGGGGTCAGAATTTTACTTGTGAAAACCACGTTCTCGAAAATTTTCTCCGTTCGATAGCCAATCGTCACAAAGCGACGAGCGAATACTACGAAACGAATGAAACATTATAGCCAAAAGTTTTTTTTGAGTTTCTCTACCTCTGTATCCATGCTGCGTAAACCTTAATTCATAGATCGGATCTTGCCCGACAAGCTGACTGCATCGAGTTGCTTCGTTAAATTTCGAAAGTTTAGCATCGCAGAATGTCAAACAAAGTATAAACACGTTGTGAAATAGACTACGGAAAGTCTATTTCCGTCGCCACGTTCGCTCACCAGCGTCACACACCTGGCAGCAATCATTTTTTCCTCGTCCACGTTATCAAACCAAGTCTGTTTTACACGATTATATAAAGAAGAAAAAAAATTGGAAGTTTCTCGAAAGAATTTTCCAAATAAAGTTCCTGGTAGCGAACGTGTTAATGTGATCTAACGAAAGACAATTTATCGTTCATAGTTTCAAGATATTTTTGATAAATTCGATTTCGAATCGACACCTCAGCAATTTCTGTCTATAAATCAAAGATCTTTTAAATTAGTGGCTTCTTTCGAAATCTGTTAATGAGGGTGTGAGTAATATTTTTAACAGGCAAAGGAGAAATAGGATTTAATGTATTTTTTTCATTTTATTTATTAGCTATTAATGCGAACGATAATATTCGGCCATTAAAATAAACGATGAAAGGAGAAGGAAAGACATTAACTACGCTCGAGGCATTAACGGTATCTGTTACAGCCCTGTATTCATCGATGTTACAAAGCGAAATTAAACCTGCTACCTGCAACAATGACATTCTGATCCCATAAACTTCCGTTTCCAATTTTCGTTCGTGCATATTTCACGGACAAAGAACGCGATGCATCGCCTTTTGCACGCAGTTCTTACGAATTGTTTCACGGAACGTCCCAAAAATGCAGGTATATTTTTCCGTTGTTCGATTTTCTCTTTCTGAAAGCTAAATTCCAGAAAGCTGGGTTATTCGTTTCCTCAAAGAAATTTATTGCATCGTTATTTACAAGATAATAGATAATTCGGATCTTACTTTGATATTGTAAAATTATTTCGGAAACTTTCGAAATTCCGAATTTAATCCTTTAATTGCCGATTACGAAAATTCTCGTCATTTTGGATTTTACGTCCGCTGCCGTGAAAATGCATTTTCTCATCATGAAATACTTTGTTATATTAAAGCATCTAAATGATTATATCATTGGAGCAAAGTGTAATCAGGGATTTTTGGGTGTGTCGAACACAATTTTTTTTAACCCGATTTGCAAAATCTTGCCTCAGGGAAAAGATATTACCAGAGGAATGAAAATTTATCGAATTTTCGAATGTTCTCATCATAAGATACTCTAACATCAAATTTAAACTAAAATTTGCTGAATTAGCCGTCATTTTGGCTTTGTGACATTTTTTTTACATTTGACTTAAAATCCGTCATCACCATCATCATCAAAAACCCCTCTATATAAATTTTCACTAATTTTCGAGAACCTTTTGTTTTTGGCACTTTAGGACTATAGTCCGAAAAAAATAATATAGCAGTGAAGAAGTTAACAATCAATTATTAATCAATATTAACGCAAAAAGACCCAGTTAAAAATATTTGTTCTCTCTCTCTCCCTCTCTGTCTACTTTTTACCTGATTTCGCTTTAGAAAAGAAAAGATGGAATTCGACTTTGTACATTTTGTACAATCCGAATTTGTACATTTTCCCCTGGCCGATTGTTACGCGCCTGGCGTGGCGTCAGCGGAAAAGAAAAGCCCTTCTGTACGCCTGTCAACAGGCAACTCGATACACTCTCATGATCGAGCAGCCACGTAACGTGACGCAGTGTTTCTCGCTGCTCGTCACATTGTGCAATCACGTTTCTTACGTAGAACCGCATGACTCATTGGAATCATGAATGAAGTGTGCGCGTTTGTATTGGCAAGATGTGCGCGCTTAACCGGCCGGCATTCACGCGATACCCTTTAATGCTGCTCTAAGCGGAAGTGTCGTTCTAATTTGCCAACACTGCAGCGGATACATTGCCTTCGTTCGCGGCAAGTCAGATTTCGCACACGTACGTGATCCTCCCGCAAACGCCGCATTTTGATGAATGGCAGTCGGCATGCGATGAAGTTACGTTCCGGCCTGTCTGGAAAGTTCGTATCGATCGAGCTGCTCCGACTCACTTTTTATCGGCGCCCAGTCGTTGGGGTTGCCGGCGTCGCGAACAAAGAAGAACCCGAACCCGCCGGTGGGTCTTTTGTTCGCGCACCGGAAGAAACCCGGCTGTCCGGTAGTTGTAACGCCGCGGTGCTGCGTTACAACTGCTGCGGTGATTCGAAGAGTTACCGTAACTGTGTTAACGAACTTCGCAAGTCAATCGTCGGCAGGTGTTGCTCTCCTCTGTTTCATGATACACCGTCTTTCGCAGCTAATGCTTTTATCTTCTTTTATCGTTTACTCTTCAACAAACTTGCCGGAGGAAGTTTCCCGGGAAGAGATTTGGACCCGGCGAGTTTCACGAGAAGAAAACCGAAATTAAAGAACGACTTTTTCGTCGTTCTTTCGACCCTGCAAATAGAAAACGTTCTCGGCAACGACTCGTGCGTTGTCGTTCCGCCGCGATTCTAATTACACCGGGCCAGCGCAGACCCATTAAGAAAGTTAGTCCTATGTCGAAAAGACGTCTTGAACGTCGTTAAGCAACGACCCGCGTCGAGATTTCGGGACAGCCAATCAGCATAGCGGAAAAGAGGCTTCGATGCGCTCAAGATATTTTCTAGGCAAAAGACCTCTTAGAGACGTCCGAAAGATATCTAAAGAAACAGAACCGTCTTTTCAAACGTTTTTCAGACATCTTTCAGAAATTCGTTCTGCCCAATGCGCCCTTTTTTTTTATAAGAGAAAAGAGAACCGCGCGACGGGAAAAGAGACAAAGAGGCAGGTAAGAAGTTTGGATAGTGAAACACGGGTAAGAGAGGTGAGAGACATGGGTGTTCGGTCGCGGGTAAGAAAAGTGGTCGGTGGACCCTCTTCAATCGTCTATTTATATTTCAGGATTCCTACTGACATCCGATCGTACAGACACTCGCACGCGGGCGCGGCACAGCTAAGTTTCGAAAATTTAAAAATAACCCTCTATCGTGTCGAGGAGAGAACAGATAGACGTGTAGAAATGGACAAAAAATGCGCGTGTTTACAGTCACGCACGTACACGACGCGTCGGGATACGCGCGGCCGTGCGTTTCTTTCACGTACGAGAATCGAACGTGCGACGATTCTCCTCCGTCCGTCGTCCGTTTGTTCGTTCGTCCGTCCGTCCGGCGCCTCGTTTCAACGCGGATCGAGCGCCCGAGATCGCTGGGACGTCGACGAAATCCCGGTCTTCGACGTCGCGGTCACGGCGCCGCGTTTTTCCGAAACACGCTTTCGCGTATTCACGAGCGAAATATCAGCGACCCCGCAACGATCCCGAGCCGTGACTTCAACACTCTGACTGTTCGATCGCTTTTTCGCGGTTTCTTCCTCTTCTCTCTCTTTGCTTACACAGCGTACTGCCTGCGGCCAACGGCCTCCGTGCGTGGTCTCCGCCGAGAGTTGCGAATTACGTCTACGTTGCGAACGGAAAATCGGTTGCCCTCCGAATCGAGCAGTCAAAGTGTCAGCTTCCGCGTGTGTGTGATATCTCCCGACGAATCCTCCGGAATCTCATCATACCCCCTTCCCCCTTTCTCACAGTTCCCTCCCTTCCTTTTTGTGTTCGTTTTACTTTTTGGTGTTGTCTACCTTTCGACATGAATGATCGTCGACACCGTATCGCGGCACCGTCGTCGACGTTATTGGTCAGTTCTTCGTTTTAATGGAAGTGAATTCTCTTCTCGCTTTGATCTCGCACACACAGGTTTACATAATTTTTTCCGTCATACATCTTTCATACGCACCACACACACACACACACACGCACACACACACACACACTACACGCACGTTTCCTTTTTCTCGCGCACACGTACGTGTCTTTTGTCTCGTTCATGCGTTTCTATCAGGCTTGTCATCTCTTATTGGGGCGATCGTAAAATTGTACAGGGTGATTCAAAATCGACGCCGCCGCCGCAGCCGCGCGTATATCAGTGAAATGTTTTAAACAAAGGTACTCGCTATTCTCTTTAAGGTACTTTCAAATTAAACAACGTTAGAGGGTGTGCCCAGTTAGAACAGAAAATCAACAGTAACGTTAAAATGACGAGAAAGTGATCGAATCATGATCGAAAAGTGATTTGTCACAGTCATTTTCTCGTCATTTTGACGTCATCATGATTTCCCGTCTACCTGAGTAACGGTACACCTCCGGTGCAACTGTGTTGTCTCGCGTGTCGCGTTCTATCGCGACAAAGATCGTCACGCGTTAACGCTGACACCCGCTGGCGACCCGTACAAATCGCCCTGTACAAATTTCTCGATACATATATATTTATATATATATATATAGTATCATTGTATATCTATATATATATGTGTGTGTGTATTTATATATAACTGTATCTATATTTATATTATATTCATATTTACAAAAGGTCGTTCGTTAAATGTTAATATTCAATATCGCAACTGTGTTATTACATTATAACTTTATTCCTGAGTAACCATTCATTAAGAGCCTTATCGAGAGACTCGTCTCCCCCCCCCCCCCCCCCNCGGCTGCCCCTGTTTCACTTCATATATAGTATCAGATAAGTCGTTTAACAGTAAGCGCCGTGACGTGTGATCGAGGTAGCGAAATGACGAACGCGGGAAGAAATGCATCCCGTGGCGCTGGATAGTTTCTCCGTCGACTGCGATTCGCTCGGTAAAAATCATCATCGGTACACATTATATGCCACGTGGACGTCGAGTTCGAGGGCGGGATAACTGCGCTAATTCGCGTGCGAAAACGAGAAGAGCGAAGCTACGTTCTGCGCGCCTGGTCTCGCTTCTGTCGCCGAAGGAGAACGGAATGTCGAGAGGTACGAGGAACGGGGAGGGTTTTTGCATAGAAAAATCTTCCGAATATCGACGAGAAGTCTGGGTCGAATATCCGGATAATCCGTAATACGACTGTATCGCGTGCAGTGCAGGGAAGACCGTTGTGAAATGCGAAACATAATCGCAAGGTTGCCGCTGGATAGCGGAGAATGTATGAAAAGGGTGTAGCAGCGTCAAATTTTGAGCATTACGGCATCAGTCCCGCATAGTTTCTCTCCGAGAAATATGTCATTCCAGAGTAAATATTATAACGTGGTTAAGAGACTAAGTATAGAAAAAATCATAGAATATAATAAGCAACGTAAAGCATTAGAATATTCACACTGGCAGTTTACATGACGCACCGACGTCCGAGGTAACATTAAAGACTTTCAACTTTGCGTCCCGTGAATTTGTGCCTTAACTTTTCTTTTGCGTGGTTCAGTAACAGAGAATAGATTGTACAGGGTTGGCACAGGATTTAAATAAATGACCGACAAAGTAATTAAACAAATTCAAAACTTATGCCATAAAACAAGCATTGTCAAATGAATTATTTACCGCCGATTTGTGTTTGACTTTCACAAGAAGATAGCTCAACAAAAACTTTAGCATAATGAAAAATCGGACGACGCGATAATAACGACCGAACATGCAAACAGAAACTGTCACTTTAACTCCAACCGCTGTTCACAGTAGGCGAGGTTCACGTTCTGTCTGACAGAGTTCAGTACTTTACAGCCGAGAAACATGAGTATGTTTACCATACTGTCTGTTTATTGCACAGTCATGGACTCGTTTTCAAAAAACAAGTTCCCTTATTCCACCTTCGGTTGCGTTCCGAACTACATAAAAAAATGACAAATTTCTCTCCACGACCATACCTATATTTTTCGTTTTTTTTCCCTCGACGCACGATCGGTCACAGGACAGTTGTATTTTTTTTTTACACGTTTCGGAACACACAAGAAAATACGACGAAGTGAACCTATGATTCACGAACATGCGCAGTGGATAGTCAGACAACCGTCAAAATTACATACACACATGTAATCTTGACACACACGTATCTAATTTTGACAGCTGTCTGACCATCTATTTCGCATGTTCGTGAATCATAATTTCGCTTCGTCGTATTTCTCGTGTGTTCTGAAGTATGTAAGATAAAAACTGTTGCAATCGTCCTGTGACCGTATCTTTCAAACGAGATCCACAAAATGATCGCGGAAGCCTCTCTGTGTTCGACGCTTCCCGTATGGCGATTTACACGAGAGCTCGATCGTCGCACGCACGAGCCACGTGAGTAACGTCCGTCCGGGAGTGCGCTCTCGTAAAAATGTGTAAAGTCGACTTTATAAAAATTTCGCGAACGGCACTGTGCACGTAATGGTCGTAAAGAACGCGAAACGGTACGCGAAATTTGCTTTCTTCTCTCCTACGACCGATATGAATCCCCTCCTCGAGGGAAGACCGACTTCTGATCCGTCCGAAGGGTCCGAAATCGCAGTCGAAATCAATGCCCGGAGTGTGAGGTGTCGTGTCGTCGTTGAATGCAGTTAGGCGATGAAACGTACGCTCGAAGGGGATGAGAGGAAGGACCGGGTGAAGACCCCCCGATGATGGGGTTGTCGTGTGGTTGATTATTATTATCGAGCTGGCTGCTTTTCCCGTCATTCGGCGGGATCTCACGCGTTTGTTATATACGAACGCAAGTCACGAACGCGCGTGGTATACACCCACGTCACTCAATAACATCCGCCGAATATCTCGATAAACTCAGTATCGCGCTAATAGTCACGGGGGAAGGAAGGCGGTGGGGGATATTATACGGTGGAGATGACCTGATCGAGCGCTGATATATCCGACATCGATCGCGGGAGAGTTCCGATATCCGTGATAAGTGTCCAGCCTCTTTGGGGGTGTCTCCTCGCGCTATCCTGAAAGTTTACTTGACAATTTCCCGAGTTTCCACTTGGCCGGCTATCTTTACTCGACGGAACGACTTGGAGCAACGCGTGATTAATCGTCGGCTGCGGCTCGACTGGATTCAGCCGCGAATCCTTCGAGCTGCGACACTTAAGTCGTGGAATCGCGTTGATCGGCTCGACGAATACGTCGCACTACCGGCATTCGCGTCTTAATTGATTCGAGAGCAACCGAGTCGATTTTCGAGCATCTCGAAATTTTCTATTAACAATTCTCCCTTGTGTTTGAATAAACTAAAACTAAAGTGTGACATGTTGTTGGTTAGAATGAATTTTCCGCGGCTTTACGATGTATTGTTTCTGCGGAATGAAAGCAATTTTTAAATTAATAAAATGATCGAAGTCGACCGGAGAATAATGGGAACCACGTTCAAAGCTAGTTTGGCGTACAGCAACGAGTCCCTGTTATTGCATAATCATACGCGTAATTGTCACGTTGAAACAATTAGAAGTTTATCGCTGACAGCAATTTAGGTTCTAAATGGCAAGATAATGCCGGTTGCCGAACTGTAAATGGTATGTTTAGCATATGCGCGTTATCACGCGTTGCTCGTAGATTGTCCATGTCCCGTCGGTGATTGTGATTGAAATACGCCGGATACACACATACACACACGCTAATCGCTCACGATACATCTGCGTATAAATTTAGTACAATAATGTAGATAATAATTGTCTAAGTAAGGCTGATTAAACGCACTCCCCATCCCTTGGCGATAACGAGCGATGTGAGAGCCCTCTTCTCTCCATTTGTTTCTCCTCATTTCCCCCCCCCCCCCCCCC
>NW_014555567.1:412386-487329 GCF_001313825.1 Dinoponera quadriceps
TCGTTGCAAATTGCAAAACGCGAGATCCACTTCGCGCAAGATACACGGTGTCCGGAGAAACGGCGTGTTTGAAGAACAGCAAACGTTTTGCCTTGAGAAGGAACATCTCGTTTCCCCCTTAGTGGAACATATACGCATGTAAACGCTAAGACTTTAGATATATATCCTCGAGGAGATCTCGGTCTCAAGAACAGCTGTGCTGACAAAATTCTCGTCTTGGAATGAACTTGCGATCGGAAGACAGACAGTGACTGTCATCTGATAACTACACACAGGTGCTCCGGTCTTTGAGAGCTACTTCGCGAACATGGAACTCTCAAAAGCACAACTCTCGAGTTTTACTTCGCTCGTCTTCTCTCTTTCTCTCTCTCTCCCGCAGGCCTGACTTTGAAATCTATCCTTAATTTACCACGACGTACTCTCGAATCCGTCGAATACGCTTCACTTCGACACCGAGTAACTTCTGCGAAGATGTTCGCCCTTCGGACAAAGTCGATCTCGTCGGAGAAACGGAGAAACTCGTTCTCAAATCTCGCCCACTTCGGGATCGCGCGGGAGTAGATGTGTTCCTCGACATTACCTCGTCGAGGTCGTTCTAACGTTACAAATCTTAACGAATTTACAGAGGTGTTCTAAATCAACGTGGCAGTAGAACGACGTTCCCCCCTCGAGCCGAGCCGAGCTGCGTCGTAACTCGAGCGAGTAGAGAGACCGCGCGCGAGGGTCGCACGCTCGATTCTTCGCGAGGAGATCCTCCGTGGCTTTTTAATTTTCGTAGTAAGAGCACTTAATCACTACATGTATTTCCCCCGTACTGAACTACCGATGTTTCCCGATGTTTCCCCCTTTTCCTGTCCGCCCTGCTCGTCCATTCTCACTCCCTTTCTCGAGTTACCGCGAGCTCGCGACACGGCGGGATCAGTTTACCGGGTACTGATACTTCTTAAGGATAATCCCTTACATGGTAGACGTTATTCAGCGTGAATATCATACAGATGACATGAGTCTAGTCCTGCGAAATTGATGTTACCTCTCCCCTCGCTCCTCGAGTTGACACATCGCTGCAGAATCCGATAATTGACGCCGATGTAATTTCCCAGGGAATTATCGCGACGAGTGTCCCATCTGGGACATCTTAAGCCACAAAATGTTTACCTCGTGTATTTTTTTTACTTTATTAATTACCGAATTGTCAAGGCTCAATGCTTCTTGAGAATTTCTCAAGACGCTTAACCTTCAATAAGATTTTATGCGGGGATTTTTAAGCATTTCTTAATCCACCATTATTTCGACGAGTTTCAATTTCGATACCGGAGAAGCGTTAAAATAATCTTTGTCTTTATATAAATAGAAATATATAATGCGAAATTAAACGTTTATATTTATATAAATATAAATATAGTGCGAAATTAAAAGTGCAATAATCGCGTACAATTCTTTACGAAATCACACCGGTCTCAATCTTCACTTGTTATTCTTGGATAACATAATTGAATTTATTTTCCCCCTTTTTTTTATTCCTTTATCCTTCTCTCGTTCACTATCGTTCTCACACATTCGATTTGTTCTCCGATGAGCCGGAAAGTTCCGGGCATAACGAGACGGGATGAACGTTAAAAAAATGTACACGTCTAGTAAAGGCTATTTTCGATGATTTATAAATATTAAAAAAACCGCTGCCGCGTGTTACAAACGTGCGAGAAGAACGAAATCGCTTTTCTATCCTCTCTCTCTCTCTCTCTCTCTCACTCTTCCTTCTACGAGGATTGCTGTTATTCGCGCGCTCGTGTATCGTCTCTAAACGTCATCAATGTTCTTTCTTTTTTCTAGTTTTTCTCCGCTTCATTCACTTGGTTGCGCGGAAACGAAGTTTTCGGTTCGACTGTCTCGGAACGCTGCCTACGAAGGTGACGACGCCATCGATTTTCCTCGGGAATCGGTAGGTTACTTGCGGTTCTGCGGTGCCTTATAACCCATCGTCGTTGACCAAACGACCAAACGAACAAACGATGACCACGGGTGGAAGCGGAAGTCGGAAACAGTGATGTAGATGATGGCTTTAGTTGGTCCCGAACATGAGTTAGTAAAGAATTGTGCAAGAATCGTAATTACTCGTGATATCAACCGCCGATGTCGCCTTTGAAAATCATCACCGAAACGATCGATAACGATTTTTGCGAATTGAATCGCGCATTGTAATAAAATTAAAGAGATAAATGTCGAACTTATTTAACGGAGGGGAGATAAGAATAACGAGAAATTATATCTGAGAGATCATCAACGATAAGCTACGTGTCGTTCGCATTCGTTCGCGTTTCTCTTCCCGAGCTGGGGATATTAGAGCTGATTTTCGCGCCGAAATGTGCAATTTTACGCCGAACTTTTGTGCCAATTATGCGTAAATTTCAATTTCAACATCCGGCCACGCGATTTTCTCGAATGACGTCGGTGGTACGCGGGGGGGCGACTTGATTTTGGATTATCGGCGTCACCGATGATCGGTAACGAAGCGAGCTTTAAACTGATCACCAATCTGCGACACAGTAATTATAATCGTTGCACAAGTCCACTCCAAGAGTCGCGCATCGAAACGTGTCGACCGTCACGGATCTCAGCTCATGGTAACACTTGCACGCGCGCGTCGAACATAATATTCTCTTTCTCTCTCTCTCTCTCTCTTTCTTTCTCTCCCTCTCTGTTTCTCCCACACTCGATTTCGCGTCTTACTATTACGAGCTATCTATTAATTAACCTACACGGTCCTATAACGTATGGATCAATTATGTCCTGTGGCAGTTTATTTACAGTGCGGCTCGCGCCGCGGCCCCGGATGCGGTTCGCGCCATCGATTCCTAAACGACGATATCCGACGGTCGCTGGTGACCGCGTCGCGAAGGGGAAAAAAATCGTAAATCCGGCGGGGGGGGATTGGAATAGGGGAACGTTTTTATGCGGGATCGTCTCGCTACGGTGTGAACGATTGCCGGGAAAGTGGAATCGGTCTAACATTCACCTATGCGTGTAACGATAATCCGATAAATCACGTGGCGCCGTCCGGCGTAATTCAGTGCCTCGGTGGCAACAGCGACGCCCGCCACGAGCCGCGGCCCGGCCGCATCTACCTTAACGTCGTCTATTTACAGGAACAGCACGATCATGTAATTGAGATATCTGGCGCTAGTGGTACCGTTGAGCTTCGTGCCGCCGTTCTCCTCGTCGTTCTCGCTGGCAGTGTCGCCCTTCGCCTCGACGATGGTGTCGAGTCTCTCCATCGTGCCCCTCTGGGGATGATGGTTGCTCGAGCTCTCGCTCTCGGGGGTCTCGTCGGAGTCGACGTCGATCGTCCGATCGTTCACCTGGATCTTCACCACCGCGTCCACCGGGTACTTGCCCTCGTCGCTGGAGGACGTGGCGCCCGTCACCGAGCCGGACCTGCCTGCTGCCGCGGCGGTACCTGCGGCCTCCCGCTCGCAACGGGGGCAGATCTGACCGTTGGACGAGCCCTCGTCGCTCTGGCACCGGAAGCAGATCAGGTCGCCGTCGCTGGAGAAGTCGCAGTGCTCGCAGTGCACGACGTAGCCGTTACCACGGCAGAGCTCGCAGGTCGGGCTCTCGTCGCGGTCTGTGAGCAGATCGACGGGTTAGGCACGGCTGGTGGTGTGCCTCGAGAGAGCGCTCGGGTCTTTGCTACGATCGTCGCCTCCCTCGGAGAGCAACCCCCGACGGCGAGCCGTCGCCGCGGAGGCCGCGCGAAACGTCAGCGAGGAAATGCAAGGCGGAGTCGGTGATGATGCATGGGTGTGTTACGCTGAGATAAGCGAGCGAGTGGCGGCGGGTTTTGCGTTTGTGGA
This sequence comes from Dinoponera quadriceps, assembly GCF_001313825.1. NCBI lineage: Eukaryota > Metazoa > Arthropoda > Insecta > Hymenoptera > Formicidae > Dinoponera > Dinoponera quadriceps. The sequence goes on from NW_014555567.1 coordinate 416,238, forward strand.
GGACTGCGGGATGCGTTTCACACGGGTGTGAGAAGCAGGTGGAAAATAATGTGCCAACTTTGCTCGGATTTGTTCGGTGCTGTCAAACGAGAAGAAACTGCTAGATCCGCCGATAATTCCAGTGGATCTTGCTTCAACGAAATTCGGAAGTTGGATCTGGGCTTAAGCGACGTAAGAAGGGTGGTGCATGATTGTTCGGAACGAGAGATTGCTGCGAAATTTGAAATGTTGGTGAATATTGAAGAAGAATATTTTCGAGAAAAATCAAGGAAGGATCCCGAGTCGATGGAGAGTGTGGTGAGAGCGCGGCGAAAATGCGTTCTGTATACCGGAAGTAACGGCGAGGAGAGAGAGAGCCAGCCATCCGGGAGTACTAAAGCCATCCAAACGGGTTAAGCGAAGCGAACTTGATCAATCCTTCGACCAGAACTGGTCGAGGTACTCGCCTCGGTCGACGTCACCTCGGTCGTCCGTGTTCCTCGCGGTCCGTCCGCGCCGTTGCTGCTCCTGACCTCGGTAAGATCGAGGTGACGTGATCAGCGCCGGCTGTTCCGGATCGTGGTACGTGGACCGAGGTGATGCCGTCTGAGCCACACGATCCTGATCCGTCGCGTGGTAAGAGCGCGGAGAGGACAGCTTCACCGGGCTTCTGTAGGCACGAGAGGTTCCTGGCTCCTGCAGTCGGTCTTCCATCCGCTCCTCCACGTATCTGCCGCCGTAGGAGCCAGGCGTTTGCGGTCGGTAGGTACAGGTACGTGTCTTCTGGTCGCACTCGCTGCACAGCAGCAGGTTCGACTTGCTGCCGGGCTGCGAGACATAGCCGTTGCAGGTACCGTAGTAACGCTCGTCCTCGTCGCTCTCGAAGAGGTGCTGGCTCAAGCTACCGATCGACTTGGTGTCGCTGAAGATCCTCGCTTCGTCCTGCTCCTCTTGACCGCCGACGTACCTGCAAGCGGGATCTCGATTCCTTAGTGAACTCGCGTTGAACGTTTCACAGATACACACCGGGGTTTATCGTTTCCGCGTAATCGATAACGCCGATAAACGCGAAAACACCTAACAGCCCGTCATATGCTAAACGAGGCGTTGCTCATTACTCGGATAGATTTTAAAGTCGACTTTCTAGACCTTGGTAGAAATTTCTATTTAACGTCGTTACCAGCCAGTAATGTAACGCTCACTTCTCCCAGTGGTTAGATAAATATGTTAGCTGATGGTTAAACAAAGGAAACGACAATTAAGAGGTGAGAAATTACAGCTAGTTGTCAAGCAATAATACGACACTCATTTTAATTCTCAATTTTTTAGGATTTTTGTGGAACAACGTATCCTCAATTCTAATTTGCTACTTCGCTTTTAAATGTCATACGGATATACATAAGATTATATATTTTATAATAGCGCCATTTACTCCGCCATATTTCATGGCTCGACAACAGCTAAATCACAAAATTGATTCTGCATTTTAGTGAACATAACCAGTACCGAGCGACTAAAGAGCTTATTAGCAACGAAATTTAATCTAGTCTGTATTACGTAAGAAAAATTAGTTTTAAATTAAAAATAGATATTTTCATAAGTAAGAATATTATAATTTTCTTAGAAGATGTTTAGTCTTGAATTGAGTTCAAGTAATACTTGCATCAATATAAATTCAATCAAATCAAGACTAAAACTTGTCTAAGAGGATTGTAATATTCTTGCTTAAACATGAAAATATTTATTCTTGAGATCTTAAAGACTAATTTTTTTTCCGTGTAGCGAGCCACTAAGTTTTGACTTAAGCCGACTCGATATGTTTCTACTCGGATGCACCGTCTCACTCAATAGGTTTGTTCTTTATAGTTGAACTGACTGCACTAGTTTAGGAAGTGTTCTTTATAGCTGAACTGGTGCAGGCGGTCGCTGTTCTTTATAGCGGTGCGGCGAAACTCAGTGCACGAGTTTACTAAACTAGCTGCCCTAAGTCTGGAATGCGTACGAGCAATGCAAAGACAGTTGGAACAGCACTTTCGAAAAAGAGTACGAAAAATGTCGAGTAACCTGTGTCACTATATCAATTAAATTATTGTACTTTCACCTCGTTGTCCACGATACATATGGATATGCGAAGCAATACTTCTAAATGACCAAAGTTACGTTTTATCGTTTCTATTTTAAAAGCTTACACTTTCGGACATTTACTACATAGCTATTAAGACAAAAGTTAAATAATAAATATGAAACTAAAAGCTTTTCTAGACACTGAAAAGAATAGACAATATTTATATTTTTATATAGCATTTGTAACATCAATATACAAGTTAGAGCCGCCAGTTATTGTTGAAAATAACAACCGCTCAATTTTACGATATAACGCAGCGCGCCATGTTATTCTTGCACTAGAGCGTTCTTTCTTTTTTCGCCGTACGCTTACACTCACTAGTTCTGGCTTGCACTAGTTCAATTCCAGTGCAGTCCCAGTTCAGTCGTAAAGCACAAACCTCTGACAGGCCGCGAATTAACCCATTAACTGCCAAATTTTTTTTTGAAATTTTTGGCCGGATAAGTTATTATATATATGCACAAAAAGTTGTGTAACAGTATAATTATATTCAAATTATGTTTTGTTTTGATCCCCAAATGGGGATCGTGGCAGCTAATGGGTTAATACTGCCTCGATCATTACCGTATACAAAGTAACGTTTTCCACATATTCTCTCGAACACACACACACATACACACACACATATAAATATAAATATATATATATATATATATCGAGTGAAGTAAACAACAAGCTTTCTGTTCTCAAGTTACCTAGTATCAGCGGCTTCGACAAGGTAGCGACGTATCCGCTCGATCTTGGTCTTGCCGCGCTCTCGCGGCATTGTTTCTCGTTAAATAATGCTCTCCCGGTTCCTCTCATTGTTGTCCTCGACGCTCGAAGTCGAGCTCGCCCCGCAGATCTGCATCTCGATTTCGGCCAGCCGGTGCTCCACCTCCCACTGCTGCTGGCTTAGCTTGACGCTCATCGCCGCGTTCTCGGTCTCCAGGCACTTCAGACGCTCGCGAAGACGCTGGATCTCCGCCAGCAGTGCCTCGTGCGTGCCGAACAGAGGCGTCGTGCCCTCGCTCACCAGCTGCGTCATGCTGTTGCAGGTCAAGCCTGCAAGCAAGTCTTCATTGCGAGGTTTCTTTCAAACTGATCTTTCTCAATTCTCCACGTTTTTTGGGTTTGGTCAATGTCATAAATCTAATGAGAAACGCGGAGGGGAAGTGAGGATGAGAGATAGCGATGAACGGAGATACCGGTTTTGGTGTTACATTCGTGCCTGAAATCGATACTTTTTTATCGACTCGTTTTAAGATATATGTATTCACACGAACAACTTGAGATACATTGTAACAATATCGATTATATATAATTAGTTTATATCAATTATGTATTTAATACCTGTTTAATTTTATAATTCAATACTTATCAGAAATAAAATTAGTGCAAAAACAATTACAGTTATGGTTAATGAGGATGAAATCACATTTATTGTAATGGATCGATCTTTTCGATCATGGCCACGATCTTTTCTCACGAGCATTTTTCCGTTATTAATTTTTACCGTAATACTTTCATCAAATTTATAAGATCAACGCATGACTGATATTGAGACGTATAACAAAGCGAATAGAACAGTAGACTGTTTGTCCCGTTGATGTCTCTATCTACTATTTAGTAATTGTATTGAATCGATATTACGCACGTGAAATGTCAGCAAATTTATTTTACTAATACTAATAACAACTTGTTTCGGTACCAGTTTGACAACAATATCTGGAAACTGTTACATACTAATATCAATGAATTGCCATTCGATCGGTCCCATTACTAATAAGACGAACGGAAGCGCGTGACGCGAATATATTCGCGAGACCGTCGCGCATCTATTTCATGCTCGCGCGCTCCTTCGTCTCGCGCAAGGAGATCGCGTCTCCACAAACCATAGGGAAAGGAGAGAGAGGGAGGGGTGAGCAGGGGAGGATATGAATCTTTGCGCTTTAGTTACGTCGCTGTATGCACGTGCATTGTATGTAAGTGTGTGTGCAATTATCGATCGCTGAAAGTTAGATGAGAGGATGCGCGGAAAGCAACAATAAATGAGTTGTTCTGCGCGCGTAACAGCCACAAATGCGAGATGAGAGAGAGAGAGAGAGAGAGAGAGAGAGAGAGAGAGAGAGATATTCTCGAGCGAACGAGAGAATATCGCGTCGCGTGCCTTTGTGATTCGCTGATGCTGATTAATGCGGACGATTAGTATTTCTCTCTCTCTCTTAAAGCGCGCGGTGCATTCGCAGCCCCGTAATAGAATTCGCATATAAGATGAGCCACGAGTGCTCCAACGGGGTAGCTTCGGCTGGTGCTGATACAACGCATGAATTAGCATTAGCAAACTGCTAACTAATTTACGAATTACTACCGGGTGCGTCCTGTGTATCCCCGGCCGTTCGGGGACCGGGTATTGTCCGGGGACTCGTCTTGATCGCGTTGCACTTCGCGTTAGCACTTGGAAGGGAGGCCGAGGAAGGGAGGGAAGAGAACGGAGCACGCCGAAGGAAGGCCTGGCGGGGCGACGACGGTGCGCGCAGGTGCGGCGTTTGCCGGTTTATTTGCCGGTTTAAATGAGGTGCACTTCGCCGTCGCACCAGCCATGAATATCAGACGTCGCCTGATATTTTGTCACTTAAAAAATCACCGTTCGAGCGGACCGCGCGTTTCCGATATTAGCGGTCGGCCAAATCTGTCTGGTTTAATCGGGGGAAGAAGCGGCGGTAGCGCGCTCGCGAAGCGGAAGCGCACGATTAAATGTGGCGTTTCCTGTGCGCGCGCGAAGGCAGGATTTTATTTCCCAAGCGACATATAAACGTCGGCGGGGAACACCGTTAAATCGTTACTACCTAACACGTATCTATCGGGGTTAATGGCCGGTGCGCTATTTTACGAGTCGCGCAGAGCTCGTCGCTCTCGTCATTCATTATCCGCGCGATATTTCTGAATTTACCTTTTTGCCGTTTTACAGCGCCGATAAACGACCGCGTTCGCGCGCGCGCGCGCCCTCGAGTTATTCGCGTTCGGTTAGATTTGATTTGCGGGTGGAGGTGGGGAAAGGGGCACCGTGTGTGTATGTGTGTGTCTGTTTACCCCTTTTCCCCGGCAGGTGAATATCCCGAGCGCCGAAAGCGCAGGATCGCGCGATGCAGGTTGCCGAGGGTTTCGCTCGTTCGCGGGCGTGCGATAAAATTTCTCCCGGAAATATACACGCGAAGCTATTACGGCTCGTCCGGTTTCTCGCGCTTCATTAACGGGCGGCCGCGCGTTATCGGGAGGCTTGTTATTCAAACACGGCGATTAAATCTGTCCGGAATAAACGAGCGAGCCGCGTGACGCGCGTGCGATGTAATCGATAGCGAGGAATATAATGAGAGCGAGTGAGCGCGCGAGGGGTGTTGCGCGAATGCTCGCGAGTGGCCCGCAGCGTTTCTACGAGTAGCCCGGCCGACTTCGACCCGCGGAGTCCGCTTTTGTTCCGGAAATACTCGTCGGTAGTTATTACGCGAAACGTTCAATTGAACGTGACGACACGTAATGGTTTATGGCTCGAACATTACACAGCCTATCTAAAAAGCTTTCATGGAACGTGAAATATTGATGACCAGAAAGCGAGAGAGAGAGAGAGAGAGGCTACAAAGGTCTCCTCCCTTATTCTCTTCGTATTCGCGCTTCACTTAATCGCGCAGTCTTACGGGTCTATAAGAAACTACGGTTGTGCGTCAGCAGTTTGCGCGAATAGCGTCAGCCGCTATCAGCAAGCAATGATTTATATACTCCTCCTCTCTCTCTCTCTCTCTCTCTCTCTCTCTTATGTGATACTATCACATATATTACCACGTAAGGAACGCGCGCGCGGCATGTAGCGCGACGTTACACTTTGAAAATAAATCCAACCATGAGACGCGTCTTACACGGGCCGAGAATAGATCCACGATATATTAAGTGTACGAGCTAGGATAGGACCTTAGGTTACAGTGTCTGAAGACGCCGCGGGCTATATAGACGTGTAAAAATCCTGCGAAGGACGGCGGTGATGATCCGAGCCCGAATAATTTACCGAGCATTAACCTTTCGATGGCTCCGAGAGCCACTTCGAGCAGCATCGAGACGGGTAATAATGTGCCTTCGTCCAATAAATTTTCGCCCGATAAAAAGTCGAGTGAAAATACCTCTCCTCTTTTTCGCGTATCCCCGTCTCCCGTAAAATCTCACGTCTCTCTCGTGAGAGAGAGAGAGAGAGAGAGAATATTACGCACCACGACGAAGACGTATGTATGCGTGCTGATTCGTATTTCATTATTGCCTTTTTTCAATACAACCTTAGCGAATACTAGCCGGAAAAAAAGTTTTCCATATATAATCAGATATAATATATAGTTATATATGAGAAGTTTTTTCTCGGCTAACGACAAATATAGGGTACATGAAGCCCCGACTTGAGAGTCTACGTAAATTTCAATTAACACGTTGGCAGCCGCGAGAGGCGGGAGATTAATCGATCGGACGAAAATTAATTCGGTCGAAAGCGTATTTCCGCGCGACGTTGCGCGTCGATACTCGCGCCGTGCAATCGCGCGATCGTTTTTGGCAATGATACAAGAAGAGGCGAGAAGTGATGCAAACGGGCGGAGAGAAACGAGAGAAAGAGGCTCACCAGAGTGGGTGGACTGCCTTCCGGTGGAGGGTTGCGTAGCGGCCGATTGCGGCGCCCTGGCTGTCTGGTCCTCGCTGCTGGGGCCGCTGCTGGTCGCGCTTATCGGGCTCTCCGCACCCCTGGGCACGTTGTTCCCGTCGGTCACGGCCCCGGCGCCCGTTACGCCGCGTGATGTCACCGGACTCGGGCTCGGCGAGAACAACGAGTGGGCCGTCGAATACGCTTGAGCGGACTTGAGGTCGATCGGCGCTATCCACATCTCCTCCAACGGCACGCGACCCTGCGACTCTACCAGGCCGGGTGTGCTCTGACACCTGCTCATGACTGGAAAATCGAAGGTACTTTGAGACTTGACTTTACTCTCCAAAGTGCTATCACTATATTATCGCTGAGAAACAGTCAATGGTCACTAGGTAGTCATAGTTATAAGCATAACACTGCGAAACAGTAAAGTTTCGCTGTAAAAATCTGTCAATAGCAACGACTGTTTCCGCCGGAGAAATGTCAAAACAGTGAAGAAAGATATTATTTATTACTTCTTTCTCGTTATCTTAATTCGACTTTTAAGGTATAGAAGAATTTGTCCCTTGGCTTTTTTCAGGAGACACATTTCCCTTCTGGAGATACGAGATACATTGCGAAACTCGTTAAAAAAATGCGTGACAACTTTTCTGTTCATCTGTACATATGTTGCACTGTACATTTCTTCTACGGGACGGGAAAAATCAGTGAAGTATTAGACGGAAGATCTGAGTGAAAGAGTTTTCATTAAAAAATTAGCGAATACACATTGATTATCGGTAGAATAGTTTCACCGATTCAATAAGTCACATTTTCACCGGTTCAATTTAAGAGAATACAGTCCGATATTTAGAGGCAACCGGGGTGATCAGGAATGATTCGATACAGCAGATCGATCGGAGAAAATAATCAAAAAGCGTTCGAGGAGTGCTAAAAGAATGACTATCATCTCTGTGGCGTCGTAAATCGTGACGCACACAGCTTCGCTCCGGAGTTCATTCCGCAGATACTTCCAGGATAAAAATTATTAACGTCGTTTTATGCGTGGTCGTTTATTTGAAAAAGCTCGAGGACGACGACGATGGGGCGCACAGAGCGAAAAAGAGGGAAAGAACGGGAGAGAAAGAGGAGTATAAGCGAACTCTCTCGGTATCGTCGTCGTCGCTTTTTCATCCCGCTCGAAAACGAAACCGGAAACTCGCGCGAAAAGCTCAACCACGATCGCGCCACCGAATTTTCGGGACGCGCGAGCGACGAGGACGGCTGCCCATTTATTTAGGGTATCGTTCATTCGCGATGCGAGTTATCGCCATGCAACGGCGTCGTGTTTACGTGCGCCCCGTGCTTGAAACGACCCGTACGTGCTCTCGAATTTCCGCTTTTGGCCGCGCTGACATTTAACCGACGGCCAACAGTATTCGACGGCATCAATAGTATGCCGTTTCGCTTTGACGCGAATCCTTCGATCGCCGCGCGAAATGTTTGATCCTTCGGCTCGTTACACAACCCCTCTTTCTCTCTCTCTCTCTCTCTATCCGCCTCACCCCGCGACATTGTTTGTTGTTCGCCGTCGAGATGCGTTTAGCCATTAAGGAATTTCGGGATCGTTATATTTTGACCCGCTCACTCGAGCGAACTCAGCAGCGGCAGGATCGGAGGGGGCGTGATGCAAAGTGATAGATCATGCGCAAACGATAAATTAACGACGGAGCCTGTAATGTGCGTGTACACACACACACACACGCGCGGTGAATTGACAGTGATTTAAGCATGAATCAATAATACGTACATAATATGTTTATTACTAGTCAATTAAGGTCTAATAATGCGATAACTGTGTAACATTAGCCAGCGGGTAGCGTATAATGAGATAGAGATAGATAGATAGATAGATAGATAGATAGATAGAGAGAGAGAGAGCTCATTATGTGGGACGTGTAGGCTCAGGTCAGTTAAATTCATCCTTGTAATTAAAGTGACCTTTAAATATCACGACATTACGCAAGGTAGCGCGCGGATCAAAACGCTAATATAGACGGCGGAGGGACGCAACGACGGGCGGCCAAAAGAAAGAGAGACGAGTGTGTTATTTTCATGGCGCGCCGCATGCAACTCTTCGTTATAGTTACTTAAATTAGAAACCCGAGTATAAGTTACGCTCACGCGAACGTGTCGGGATTTTTTGCGGACGGTCTCCACCACTCGGAGAGAGATCCGATACTTTTTCCTTCCCGTTCGTCCGACGCGCGATCACGCCGGAAGGGTGTCCCGCCTGGGTACTTTCGAACTTGCAACGCGCTAATAGACCGCCCCTTTTTTCCTTCATTTTCGAGTTAATTCGAGTATGCGGCGACGATACCGGCCGGCGGAGATCGATACTTGGCATTGCATACGCATGATCTCCTCCTCCTTCCCCTCTTTCCCTCCATAGCTCAGCGTCGCGTAACTCACGTTACGCATTACACTTATTACCGCGACCTAATTTCCCATACGTCATATCCTGCCGGCGACGGGAAAGCATGCTGGCTGGGCCGGATGCGCGTGCGGGCGGATGACCGGCGAAGTGAGTGAGTGAATGCCCATCGTTCCGATGGAGATGAATGGCTCGAGGAGTGTACAAACGAAATAAGTTTCCGCGGCTTTCGCGTCTAAGCGGATTATCGGGAAAAACGCGAGGACGGACCGTTTCGCAAGCGGCCGTTTCGCGTCCTCTCGAATGGAGCGACGTCCCTCAAGGAAATGGTCGCGCCATTGAATAATACGGCATCCTATTCACCGGCGTCTTTATAGCTTCTAAGATCCAGCGCGTTGAGATTATATATCGGAAGCCTCTCTCTCTCCGTTGAATCAATTTGAAAAAAAAATGAAAGGGGGAGAGAGAAAGAGAGAGAGAGAGAGAGAGAGAGAAATGAAGAAAAATCCTTTTCTCGGGCGCTCACGAAGAGAAATAACCGTTTAAAATTATCGATCCTCGAGTTTTCCGGTCGCAAATCATTTCAACGCTTTAAGTATCAATCACTTTTTCCCCCGTCTCTCTCTCTCTCTCTCTCTCTCTCTCTCTTTTTCTCTATTTCGTTTGATCCTCTCTTCTTTACACCCCCCGCGCTTTTTCCACCGCGCAACGTGAGCGGGAGATAGCCACTCTCTAACTTCTCGTTGAGAATGCTCGGTTAGATATTTTCCTCCACTTTTCTTAGTTTGCCTTCGGCCATATTCGTGGGCGAAAGGGCACATTTAACGATACCAGGACACCTCGTATGTATTCGCACGAGCTATTTTTCGTCGTGAAACTGGCAAAGGAGGGTCCTCGACCCTCTCGGATACACGCGCGTTGACCCACCCGGTCGAAGTCGAACCGAAGTCGTCCTATATCCCCGGTATTCCAACCATCGTTACCGCCTGTTTCAGACCTCAATGAGACGCCAGGAAGCGGAGAATCGCCGGGAACTCCCGCGGCCATTCATCTCCATCAGCGCGGTGTCGGATTCCGCTGCTTGAAGAACAGACCGCCGCCGCCGCCGCGAACACTCGCCCGGCTTTATTCTCCGCGCTTTTACGTAACCGCACCGAGGAATTAGGTCGCGAAAACATTTCGCGCGCGGACGAGCGAGTCTCAAGACGTTATCCGCATTCGTCGCCGCGGTCGTCGCGCGTCCGGCCGGCGTCGAACGACGCGACCGTCCGATTTCCGCCGTCTCGCGTTCACCTCGCGCACGCACCGCGTACTTATTCTTTAAAGAACTTCGCCCATTTTACATACAGATTTGGCCCAACCGCGTACAGTCAGGACGATCGCTTTTTCTTGGCAAAATTCAGAACGCATCCCATCTCAAAATACTTCATCGTGATAACGGCGATAACAAGCAAACGTTGCTAATTTTTCGGCGTAATTTTTTCAAATATATTCACTTGGTAAACATCAAATTATGCAGGCTTGGAGGCTACTATAGAGAACGCATAACTTGAACGATATCAAATAGAACTGAACTATGATATAGTAACTGGTTATTTTACTAAGTATGGCATTTAAACTGTGGATTTCTCTCTCTCTCTCTCTCTCTCTCTCTCTCTCTAATATTTATTATAAAGTTCGAATATATAATTCACAAATATAAATGAAACATGATACCACGTTTACATTGTAGGAGAGCGTAATGATGAAGGAAAATACGCCATCAGTGAATATTATTGCACGTGTAAATATACTGCCCGTACTGTAGGTTGCTGTGCCTCCATCATGACGCTCATTTGGTATTTAAAATATGCTAAATATCTTTCTAAAGACATACGAATATCTTCTGAAGATGTTAGCGACATATTTCTTAGCTTTGGTAGCTCTGATGATGAGAAATACCGAACGAATAAGGCAACGTTTTTAAAAGACTGAAAGAACTGCTTTCGGTAAAGGTTTGAGGATCTAAAATTACTTAATTTTTAATATTTCTATTATTTCTATAAAATGATATATTATTGATGATTACACGCGGTTGGCCCAAAATGGGCGAAGTTCTTTCACGAAGTGGAATCTCACTCGAAAGAAGTGAGAAGTGGCAGTATTTTCGCTCGAAGCGATAGTGAAAATACTGCCATTCGAAACAGCGAGGATGAATGTTTCACTCAAGCTTCGAGAGGATTCTGACTATACGAGCGAATATGTTCTCGTATGGCGGTGGAGTACACTGGCTTCACTCTCCAGTTCCGAATGAAAATTTTCACTCGACGATTCAGAGTGGGAATTCAATACTCTACATGAGTGAAAAGTCACTTCGAATTCGAATGACTCGGTGGTCACTCTACTTTTCAAAATGAAATTTCATTCCGAGGAATTCAAAAGGGTAGGCGAAACTAGGGACGTGAGTGAAGGAGATGATATCGCGACAAAAACGCCAGCTTACGGTTTTCGGGCGCTCGAGGGAAACGAGGATTTCACGACGAGGTGTTCGAAATGCAGGGTGGAAACATATAGGAACGCGCGAGAGTTACGTTTAAATTTTAATCCGATAGAAACATATCGCATATATATCAGGGGTCGGAGGGAACTTATTACGAGTGATAATAAAGCGCGATATTCCTCTCTCGACGTCTTTTTATTATCGTACTAAAATCCCCCCTCCCCCTGCCGTTTTATGGCGCCCGGGGTTCGACGAAGAGCGATCCCGCTCTTACCAAGGGTCGCATTTTGCGTTTTAGGTGCACGGTGCGATCTATGCGCCCGGCCCTTTGAGATACGTCTCTCCGGCGAGTGACCGAAGTTCAACGGCCGGAAATCTTCGAAGGTATTAACGTACGGAATATCGACGATCTCGTATAGGGCGTCCACCTGAAAGATCTCGTCGAGGCGAAGACGCGGTTTCGTTGCCGCGCCTCCTTTGAAAGATTTTCGCGTGCTGGTAACAACGTTCACTAGACATGGCGGAGTGAGAAACGAGCGAGCTAGCGAGAGAGGAGAAAGGGAAGAGAGGGGAAAGAGGGAGATAGTCGAGGAGTTTAATTAATTAATCCGGAACTACCCGGCGCGCGGGCAAAGCAGCCCACCACCCCTGTGCTCTCTCCTTGCGGCGCGAGGTGGCAAAGTTCGCCCGTGTTACGCACGAAACTTTCGAAGAACACGGTATCGTCATGGAATCGCGGCAAACACAATACAGTCGCTTATCCCTCGCAGCTTTGAATTCCCGTCCGTGAAAGGAAAGAAAAAAAGAACCTGAAATCGCTCCCTGTCGTACGATCACGCAGAGTCGAGTTTACGCGCGCTCGCGCGGTTAGGAGGGCGCGTTCGGTCGTGAAAAATCCACAAATGTCGGTAGTTCGCGATTCGGCTCCGTTAAAGTTATCGAATTCCCTACGGCACGATTTTACACTCGGGATCTATGAGCAGGCGTCGCGAGGTAACGAAGTGCGATTTGATTTTCGTTTTAATAGTGGCCCTTCGCGGTGTGGCGCGAGTCAACGTTACGGATAAATCTCGAGTCTAATAAGAGAAATTCTAACAGGCGCAGACGATAGAGTATAAAGTGAAGGCCCTACACAATTTTTCCTCGCTTATATCTAGGCCATGTGAAAGCAAATAGGTCCTGTACGCACTTAAGTCCTGTACAGAAATGTAACGCTCGTGTAACAAATCAGAGTCAAATTTGTAAATCTAACTGATCTGACTTTGTAGACTCTATCTTGGCATGCCTAACTAAACCCTATTTTAACACATCTGATTAGACCATATCTCGTTATGCTAGTAATTTATAAGAAAATTTAAATGCGGATCAAAACAGGCTTGCACACAGAGAGAAAAGGGTTCCTTTAGATTTAATATTTCTATTTATTTGACTAAAATTTGTTTAGAAACAACATATACGAAATATTATATTTTTAAGTAAAAATTTCGTTGTCTCATTCAAGAATACTCTATTATTTAACAGAAAGAACGCTGTGATTTGAAATAATATCTTTTAAGTAAAATATTACTTGGTTACAATAAATACATAAAATGAAACGAATAATTTCTGTGTAAGAAAATTATCTTCCGTTTCAAGCAAATTTTTTATTTAAGATAAAAATACATATTCGTTGAAAAGTCTAGCAATCGTACTTATTCGATCGAAATATTAGTTTCTTTGGCATGCCGATGATGAAATTTGTTTGGACGCAATAAAATTTATTAAATTTGGAGAAATATTTTTCTCAGTGTAGCCTGTTTGTGTGCAAAGGAGCAGCATTGTGAAAATCCATTCGGAATTGATCTTTTCTTGGTTTTCCATATTTAAACCCAACGAAGGCAGGTCTATTTTGAGGCATACCTATTTAGGGTCATTACAGGCTCGACACACTTCCCGATTAATTTTTACTCAGATTGTTTGCATTAGCGCTTGTCGACAAATCGCGCGCAACGCGATATTTACATTTTCTTCCGTTAATATGACTTTTTCAACTACAGTGTTGTTTTCACTACAGAGATGTCTCACGAGAATTTTCAATATACGACTTTTCATGCGAGACAACCCGCTCGCATTAGTTGCTCGTTCGTTACGTCCGTGGAATACACGAGAGAGGATTACGCGAAAGAAGAGGGCGAGCGAGGGCCAGTGCGCGTGCGAGCATTTTTTTCTTTCCGGCAAAAATTGAGGTCGGAAAGAATGTTTTGAGCGACGGTTTTGCGGAAATAAAAGGCGAACGATGAGTGAGTGAGAGAGAGAGAGAGAGAAAAATTTTGATAGCGTACAGCCCTCGAGGCAGTCAACTCGCCGTATATACGTTCTTTTTTGGGCGCATGCGCATATTTTACCGCAGTCCTCGCACGACCGCAGATATATAAAAGAGAGAAAAATAGAGGGAGAAGCGAGAGCTATCATTTCATTAATCCCTGTACGTTAGATGTATATGTACGATGTTATTTTTAGACACATAACGAAATTAAGGGGATCGCGGGAAATGGAAAAATTAATAATCGACTAATAGAGTACCAAGAATACGTTAACGAAACGTTGGCAGAGGTGATTATATCGAGGAAATAACCGGTAAAAATGAATGGAAGGATAAAAAGCGTCGAAAGCTTACTGAAGTCAAATTAAAGTTTCATTTTCTTACTGAAAGACAGAAGTACCACTTGAAAGGCGAGTTTCTTGCATTAAAGACAAAACAGCCGAGTTAGACAGTAGAGTTCTCTGAAACGAAAATGGAAAAGGTTTGATGCGGAGAATCAAATTTTAGTTCTCACAACCACAGCATTTGTTTGTCGATATCCAAAGACGCATTTTCTTTGAGTCAACTAAGTGGGTTTCTCGGTGCAGCCGAGTTTCGATTCGATCTCATTGTTGTCGTTGAACGCGAGACGAGGCGACGAGTTCCGAAGATGAGCACACTTTACACAGCCGTCTGCAGGTGTCAAATTTGCGGTTCGTCTTTCAAGGAACATCAGACAAACGCACGGTGTGTATCCGCCTCGGAGAGACGTCTTTAATAACTATCATTATGTTCGTAACTCCAGTCGAGCGTTTCCGCGTCGGTTAATTCGTTAATGCGTCGCGGCTGCCACGAACATATCTCGATGGAGCCGCGCGTCCTTGGTTCGAAGTTCCCTCGGATGGCATCCGCCCGCGACCCGAAGAACTTACCTTGCCGAGGGCGCGTAAACTTCCGCGTCTAGCTATTTTAACAAACGGGTAACGAGGAAAGTTTCAGGCAACCGCGGCGGCGCATCGGCTGCGCGCCAAAGCGACCGCGGCGACCCGTTTACAGTCGAATTCGAGCCTGTCTTCTGCGAACGCGCGCGGATAAGTGGATTGAAAAGGAATTCCGTACTTCCACCCTGATATATTTCTGACTGATATGTCGTAATCCGCACGGATAAGCCTCGAGTTATTCGCGTCGAATACGTCCGAGGAAAGCGGGAGAGAAGCAAGTGGGCCGGGGAATCGTAAAGCAACGCTGCAGCTCTCCCGGATATTTCGATATTTCAAGAGCAACAGCTTATCCTCGACTCTTTCTATCCGTTCCCATTATGATGTTATTAATTAAAATACCGGCTGAAATAACGTTGTAACCCAACCAATTCGGGATTGCGAAAATTAAAAATTAAAAAAGTTAACTATTAATGACACTAAGATAACTGCGCTCTGACTCTTTATGGCTCTATATTGACTATTTTTGTAATTTATCTGTTAACAATAATTAACTGTTCCTATAAAAACCCGGGGAATTTACTTGGAGTCGCGAAGCCTTTTACGGACACATAATTTTTACCAGAACTAAAATTAATCGCTTGCAACGTAAATGACCAAAAACGAGTATTTCTAAAATCGCAGTCGCAAAACTACTTCGTGAATAAAACAATTATTTAAGGCCCCTTGAAACTCCAGCGCCTTCATATTCTCGGCGGTGTTCCTCGAGCGAGGGATGCCGAAAAATCGAGAACGCCGGCGATCGGAGATTCGCCCTCGATGCGATCGCGCCGTCAAAAAGCGAAATACGACATAAATATTGTTCGCATGTGTTGAAACGTCGGCAGAACAGGCTGGACTCACCTTTCTCCAGAGGAGTCCTCTTGTACTTCTCCAGCCTCTTGACCGCGATAGCTTCCAGGCGTACTCGGGCAGCCGGGTACTCCTTGAGCACGTCCCACATGTCCTTCTTGCTGAGTACGAAGAGGTCCGAGTAGCCGACCGAGCGCACGCTGGCTGTTCGCCGGTTACCTGCGTCGATGTAGCCATTTATTGGTTATCGGGATGCATCAAGCTTTCTTATGTAACCGCACGTGATCGATCCGTCGATCGTACTACCTACAGCAGTCTCACGCTCTCGTCTCGATCCCGATGCACGTGGTTCCGGTCGCACGCACGTACGCACGCGCGCACGCAACTCTCAACGTCGCGTTCACGCGCGTGATCTCTCACGTCAGAGTTTGAACGAGAGAGCCTTCACGTCACCTTTACACGCATGAGAGCGAGTAATATCGTCGCAGGGGAGGGGAGGGGGGCGAGACTAATTTTGATTAATTAAGAGCGGAGTGTAATTTTGATTAATCGCTTCCGTTCACGGCCCGCTGATTCGATGTTAATTGTCCGCCAAGTCGTACACGGGCCCATTTTTTTCTTCTATCCGGCGTTCGCTGCGTTTGCTAATGAATTGACGGATGATAATGGGTGAGAACGCCAATTAATAGCCGCCGCCACGACTCTTATTGTGTTTATTCGCGCGTGAGAATGTTAATTTTTCTTCCGCCCGTTGGCGTTTCGGCGTTTCAGGACGAGATGTACAACGTGTTCGTTATTCAAACCGGCGCTAATAAAGTATAATTTTTGCCCGACGACGCGAATATAAACCGTTGTTTACGACTTTAATTGGTGCCCGCGATATTTTACACACACGCCGGTGCAAAAAGGATCCGCGTAATTAACGAGGTGACGAATAGCGTAATCGTTTCAGACAGAACGTGTGCCGGGACTGAAATGAGTTAGCGATACAACTCGCTAAGAGGAACTTTATATATTTCCAGAGATTTAACCGTAAGATAAATGCCGTCGTTGGAAAGTTTTGCCTCATCAGTATGCGCGCGGATGCGCGTGATTCGTAATACAAATTGTAATAATTAAGTTAAGGCGACACGGAAACTCTTTGCCCCGCATTGAAAATTATGCCGCCACGTTCGTGTTATTCTTACCGTTGTAATTGTAGTGTAGCGCGTTCTGCAACCCCCCTCTCGTTCTCTCTTTCTCATCCCGCGGAGAGAAAATTATAAATAGTTCGCACAACCTACGTCATATATCGTCGAGGAAGTCAAATAACCGCCAGCAACATTTCCCTGCGCGCCGGCACACGTTGTGGGGAAATGCTTATGATAATTTTTCACCGGCTCGATCTCTCGATCTCGAGGAGCGTTCCGATAAAACGAAACGCTGTGCCGCTGCGTCTTCTCCGAATTACGCGCTTCTTGTACGCGTTCGAGTTTTAAACGAAGCACTCTTTAAAACGGACACTGAACTTCGCAATTGTTTATCCGGTGTAATTAAACGGTTTTTATCGCATACTTTTCACCGGGAAATACTGATATGTTGCCGCTCGTCCATCCCGGTCGCAACACGGAAAGAGACTCTCGCGAAAACGCGCGCGCGTGAGCGGACGACGTGGGAGTTTCACACACCTCTTCACCACGGTGCATCGTGCGTTCTCGTAATAATGCACGTCGAGACGATCGCTGTGCGATTTCTTCGGCAACGGAGATTCTTGTTCCATTGTTCGCGAGGTCGAGGTTCGAATTACGTTATTATACAGTGTCGTATAGTGTTAATAAGTTGCAACGGACAATACGTGTCGATAATGGATACGTACTTCCGAAGGGAGACGGTCCATTTTGCTTCCCTCCCCCGCCCCTCTCTCTCTCTCTTACTGTCGATGTCTAACTTTTTGCGCGTTTCTGGATAAAAAGTGAAACGGCAAAATCGACTGTCTTCCTTCGCAGGTAAATCAACGTGACCAGATTTATGTCTGTTTTAAGAATTAGCTAAGACAAAGGATGCTATAAACTACCATATAATCAATTTATACGTGTATATATGTGTATATATATATATATATATATATATATATATATACAGTATATACAGTATGTATATATAAATATATTACAAGTGGTAATATAATTGGCAGATTCGAATGCAGGTCAATACATCCGTACGAAATTAGCACGCATCACAGCAGTAAATTACAATCATCAATAAGAGCGAGTATGCGTATCAGGGAATGATAGTGGCAGATCGTGTGAGAAAGGTACGTGAATAGTGCAATGAATAGTATAAGATGATAATATCGCATGAAAATGGAAATGCGATCGCACGTGGTAGCGGCATTTGTAAGCGCGATCGGGCGCGACGATCATTCCGATCGACAATCGAATTATCCGTGTAGCGCTATAAATAACCGGCGCGGGTGAGCGCGCGATCGATGCCTGAACGGCGACGCCGGCGGTCGCTATATCGATCGCCGGGCGGACGCGAGTTCACTTTTACAAATGCCACCTTCCGACGATAATAATAATAATAATAATAAATACGTAACAATTAATATAAGTATGCAAGAGGATGGTGTATAATAAAGAAATAAAGAAGAGGTGTAAAGAGAATGTAAACAGTCTCTCAGCGTGACGTGACAGCATCAATCAAGTGAGTGAATCAAGATGGGGAAATAATAACGGATGCGAGAAACGGGCGCGGCTAAGATCTCAGAGTCGGTCCACAAATTCTAAGCCATCCCTTCTAATAAAAACTACGAAAGCGAGATAGAAATTCAGTACGAGTGGCTAAATGATATTTCTTTTTCATCAAGATCCCATCGACCGGGCACGCCTCGCGAGAAGCTGACTTGCGCATCGTTCGCTGCATCGTTCTCCTTGCGATCGAGAAAGCTCCGCATGCGTGTCTTGCAATAAAGAAAAAAACAGGCAAGTCGAAATAGTAATACTTCGATACATCGTCGAAGTGTCGCAACGTCGACGATCTCTTCTTATTACTTTGCTCACGGAAGGAACGTGATGGGTCATGGGCCGAAAGTTGGCGAGAGATGGCTCTATCGCCACATAAATCAAAAAAGAAAGGAAAAAGAAAGAGGAAATGAGAGAGAGAGAGAGAGAGAAAAAGGGAGAGGAAACACGCGATTTAATATTTTTACGGCGTGCGTCATCGTTCGGTCGGTCGTCCCGGTCGATCATAAAACACAAAAACGGGTAATACAGTAGCCGTGAGAAAGGAAAAAATGAAAAGAGAAGACGAAAGAATTGGAATAGTGGAGACTAAAGGGCAATACGTGTCACGGGCTTTGTTCGAGGTGCGTCGACGATCTCGCAACGACTCTGTCGCGTGTGCCCGCGGAATCATTCAATTAATTAATCCCTTCGTTGTTCACCGGAGAGAAACAGAAGCATTGTAAAATATTCGGCATGACGCGGAATCGGAAGGCGATTGATTCGCGATGTATTCGAGGAGACCGGCTGGACGGGATATCCAGCCATCTACAAGCGGCGCGGTACTTCAGAAAAGAACTTCTCGCGCCTTTCGCATTGGTTAATTTTGCTCGGTTCCCACGGACACGATATATTGCGGAGGAGGTAACAGAGTTCACCGAGTTTATACCGAGAGAAAATAAACTCGCACGGCCGTCGTATCTCTCTCATCGGGCGATAAGTAAAGGAGGATTCTTTATTAACCGGTCGAGAGAGGGAGGAGGGAAAAGAAGTAATATCACGGGGGATTGAATTTTCTTCTAATTTAATAAGAGCGCGAAAAGATTGTGATAGCTGTGAAAATATTCGCGAGGAAGATTCAATTTAAACGGGATTAAAATCATTCGGCCAAAAACGGCCAAAGGGACGCCGGCCAAAGTTCCCGCGGACGTTCCTTCGAAAAAAGAGTTCGACGTGGGAGGGCAGAAAGACGGGAGGGGGGAGCAAAGTTCGCGCCGTCTCTTTATACGCGTCGGCCCCTTTGACCGCGTATTTTTTTCTTCGCCTTCCCGCCGATGAGAGAGAGGAAAGTGTCACTCGCGAGAGCCGAAGCTCGAACACAAAAACGAGACCGCTATCGATCCCGCGACGACACGCGCGCGGACGGCCCCCCGTTCTGCCGACAGACGGAGCCAATAGGATTGTCGGATGCGGAGAAATTGCAATACTTTGCATCGGTGGATCTTACACACATACACACACACACACATAGTTCGCGCTCTCGTCGGACGGGTGGTGAACGAAGCGTAGACCGATCGGGACGATGGATCGATTAATTAACGAAACGAGAGCTGATCTCACCGGGACCGACGAACGCGTCTTTCTTTCTCCGCTGCCGCGGCCCGTCGTCGTCCTTCGTCTACGGCGAAGCGCGCGCGTGTGTCGTTGCGTGAACGTCGGGCGCGATTTAAAACAGGTGAAGATCGACAAGTGGGACGTCTGCGAGATAAAGAGAGAGAATAGTGGTGAAAATTGCTAGAGAGAGATCGTTTTCAGATCGGCTCATACCGGCTCGACGGCTTGCCCTCTCACAGAGTGGTAAGAACGTGAAACGTGAAAACGTGATCGTGAAAAACGAAGGGGGACAGCTCACGGGCCCCTGGTCCGTTTGGAATATTTACCGCACTCTTTACCTGCGGTCCCCATATTGAGAATGCTGATCTCCCCGAAGTAGGAACCCGCCTTTAGGGTGGCGAGCACCGTCTTCCCGTTGTCGGCTACCACCTGCAGTCGGCCCCTATTCACTATGTACATCTCCTTTCCCACCTCACCTGCAATCACACGAAAATCGCGTCTCAGATTGAGGGAGAGAAGCTGCTATCTCCGTTTCACCCTTAACCGCTGCGCTGCCCGCCTCTCCGCCGAGACGTCTCTCCGTGTATCTCTCGGTGCCTCGCATAATAATTTCCCGGTGATAAAACCGTAACACCCCGAGGCTGTATTTCTCTCTCTCCCTCTCTCGTCTGCGGGCGGTTGCGCCGCCACCGGGGTCTCGCTGGCGCGTTTAATGTGAAAATGTAGCTTTTTTTCGCAGTATCCGTTTACGAGTCTATAAAAATAATCAGCCGTCGGCGCTGCACGGTCGGAATGCAAGTCGCTGCGCTATGTGGTATACGAGCCGGTCTCTCTCTCTCTCTCTCTCTTTCTCTCTTTCTCTCTTTGTGCTACGTACTAACGATGTTCGTATCGTCCCGCCGACGTGACTATCGGCGTTATTAACCATGACGTATCTCCGGGTACGGGCGAAAGAAAGGAGGAAAAATGGAATAGGGGTGAAAGCTGATTAACTTTAACTATAATCCGCTCGTCCTTTTTCGTCTCTTCCCGGTTAAAAACAGGGGAAAGATAGATAGATAGATAAATAGAGAGAGAGAGAGAGAGAGAGAGAAAGAGAGAGAGAGATAAACCGCGGTTGATGTTAGTCGTCTTCGGATAAATCGACCGTAAAACCAATTTTAGACGGTCCATAATTCGCGGAAAAATTCGGGAGACGGGATTCCACTCGTGCTTTTATGCGCCGCATATACGACACGGCAAACATGGTGAAAGTTTACACACAAGTATACAAGATGTACGTATCTGAACTCCACCGACAAACTCACAGGACAGGTTCTGCAGGAAAAAAAAATAAGTAAAAGAAAGTCTTAGTAAATATATATCCTCAAACGCCTCGTTTCTGAGATATAGCTGTCGCAATGTCAGTTAAAAATTAATTTATTTTATTCATTAAATCATTTTCTACGTAATAAATAACCAGACACATACTGTTATAAAAATTGTTCAAAACGTCTGCCTTCCTTATCAATGTACAATTGATATCTGTGGAGTAAAAACACGCGTACTCGTTCGAATATTACATCATTATTCACGATGTATTACAATGAATAATTCTTCGATTAATATTCAGAAATATCAAAATTGATAGGTCCTCAAAAATAGACAAAAAAGTATTTTATCAGCATTTTTAACCCTCTTATTGCGACACATTTTTTTCATCGTCATTTCCTGAAAGCTACATCTCGAACGCCAAGCTTTCGCAGACGTATTCCAGATAAATATACTTCGTTATATTGCATCGTGACTAACTTAGGTACGTTAAGATCCTCGTGACAACAAACGTTTTGTCAATATATAAAAGAAGATAATCCAATGAAAATTACGGCAATATTACGACGATATTCTGATGCCATAAATATTGCTGCTTTGTCCGAGAGAGAACGCAATTAATACGGAATTATTGCAGTAATAAAAAGTCAATATTCCGATTAAAATTATAGCATGATAAATGAGTATGTTTTGAACAAGCATATATTTTTAATATATTTTAAATACGTTATGCTGCTGCAACGGCATATATTAAATGTTTGCGTGCTGTGTTCAGCATTTCTATCTACCCGGCATGCTTGCTAAAACTTTTTTACTTATTCTTCAACACGAAATTTGTCCTGTAAGTTTGTCGGTAAACCTCACAGGTACATCCTATGTACACGTACGCGTCCATAAACGTAACTCTTCGAACGTACACTTCCTTGCAGATAGAATTCTGCCTCGAATTCCGCCGCGAATTATAGACCGTCTAAAATGGCTTTGATAAAAAGCACGAGAACGCGCGTCGAGTATCGGGCGCGCCCAGCAGCGCTGTCGTTTGTTCCGTCGCGCAAGTAGTAACGCCAAGTCATAATTCCGGCCGTAGCGGCGCGGCGCGATGCGACGCGGCGGAAATGCGGATGGCTCGTCCATCAAAAGGGCAGGTAACCCCGTGGATCGAAACGACCACCACGTCCTCGCACTCCTGTACTCATTCTTGCGCTCGTTCCGTTCGTTAATGAAAAGAAACCACCGTCGCGAGAGAGGTGGAGAATGGACGGGCGGCGAGCGAAACGTCGCCTCGTGCTGGCCCCCCTCGGCTTCCCGGCGAGCCGAAATTATTCCCTCGGTTGCTTACTATTTGTCCGGGGATGGATATCGAGCGCGAGTACGCGGCCCGGGAAGTGCTAGGACAATGGCGTAAGCTCGTGCTTTTATTTTTGCCAGGCGATCCGTCGCGCGTTCATATAAGGAGCGTGTTTCTACGTTCAAACGCTGGGAACACCGCGGCAAAGGGAGGATTCAGCGATAAAGGACTCCGTATTTCCCGGCGTCGGAAGTCCGTTCCGTGCGGATTTTTCAATGTCGAGAGGGTCGTGCGCGGCAGGATCGTTAGCGAAAGTCCCGGTAGGCGGAAGATGGAAGGAGAAATTTACGCGGCGCTCATTTTGGTTGCGCAAATAGGGAAGAGGCGAGAGCGCCGTTCACGATCCGCGTAACGGTAGATTCAATCTCGCTCTGTGTCTGTAAGAGGGAGCGGAATTTCGCGGCCGTTGTAGGCCGCAGCATCGCCCGTGACAATTTACGAGCCGCTCCTCCGCGCGACCGTATATAGACTACACCGAAGTAGTTATACAGGCGCTTCCTTCCTTCGCGCTGATAACGAGCGCGACGGTTCCCCGTCCCCCCTTTTTCGCCATAAAGCAGAAATATTCGCCCGCCGCCCGATGGTTTCCGCTTACGCTACTGGTGACGAGGCTGGCACGGAGAAGGAGAGCGGACGGACAATCATTTTTCACACCCGCGGTACATCGTTTGGCCGGCTTCCAACGCCCCACGTTCCCGTAAGCGGGACACGCTGAATCCGGGGGAAAAATCATGCGCGCAGGAGAAGAAGGCAAGTGTCTAGGCGAGGTTCACGGACGAGAGAGAGAGAGAGAGAGAGTGTGTGGCCCGTAAGTGACAATGGGAGACGGGCGAAAAATCGATATCGCCGACAATGATGGCGCGTACAGCGCCACATTTTTCAACCAAATTCCACGCAACGTTCATAGCGTTAATTTTTCTTCCCCCAGCTCTCTCTCGTTCTCATTCTTTCTCGGCGAGAGAAATCGAAGATTCCTCCGGCGAAAGTTCTTCGAGCGAAATACTTTTTAATGCGTGGCGATGAGGCCTCCTTCCGTGAGAGGGAAAACGATCCTTACCTTTGCGACAGATGTAGTCGCCAGGTGAGAAAAGAACGGGTCGTAGTCGCAGCACCAGCTCGCACAGGAAGCCGGCCTCCGTGTTCTGGAAGATCTCGACCCTTTTCAGCGTGTCCAGGTGCACATTTATCGCGATCTCCGCCTTCAGCTTATCTGCAACGCGCGAGAAGAAATGGGGAAGAATTAACGCGTAGCAGCACGAAAATGAAGTGCGCTGAGAGCAGGTAGATAATCGCGGGTTGAGAATTCTGAAGGGACGTAAAATTTCATTTCGCTTGCTAACGCGCGACTAATCGAGTATTATGTGCGCAGCGTACACGCGTTGTATGCGGATCCAGGTGCGTCAAATTAATTGATTAATTAACACGCTCGCTGCCTATGTGAGCCTTTCCGAGCGCCAAACTTTCCGCTTAGGTCGTTTCGCATTTTCGTCGTTTAAAACATAATTTATCATAAAACACGTTGTATAATCATATGTTGATACAAAAACACCATGAATATTAGTTATCACACTGTGGGGCGACCCGCGTAATGACCCGTGTTTTGTTGGATGTTCCTTCAAAAAATTCAGCTCCATGAGTCAACTTCGTAAAATCTTGTAAAAATCATGTCGAAGGAATTAACTTTTAACTCCCAAAGCTAAAAACTAGGTCTGGTAAAATCACAGTTGTATTATGTGGGCAGCTAATTTCCTTTTTTCCGTGCGATACACAATTTATATACTTTATATATACTTATATATTTATTTACATATTATTTATATATTTTTATTTATGCTGTACGATTTTATATAATTCTCACATTTCTATTTTCTCTCTATTACAGGTATTACCGATGGATATTCGGAATTCCTTTTATAACACTGGTCGGCGACCCCGACGAAATTTACGTGCGAGACAATTCACACGGTCGCACGGCACCAGCGCAAATTGCGGAGCACCGAAGGAGACTATTTTTGTTGCGCGCTGTTACAACTTCGCCGGCTTCAACTTTAGAAGTGCGACGAGAGACCGTTTCCGCGAGGAGATTCTACGCGCGTTTTTCTAAAAGCGACGTCTCATTAGCCGGAAACGCTTGGCTGAGAGCTCACTGCTCTCCGCGGAAGCTGGGGGTGGGGGCATTCGAAGATGCTCGTAAGCAATTAGGAGGTGTACATGTACATTTCCACAGCCTCGTGTACACGTGTTGCGGGACACCGAACGCGAGAGAGAGAGAGAGAGAGAGCTTTTTAAGCGACGGTCGAGCGGTGAGAGCGGATGATAAAGATAAGAACCGTGTCGATCTGTCGTAAATAGTTCGCAGAAACACGTGCTAAGCGGGAAGGTTGCACCCGGAAAGCTGCACACCGACTTCGATTTGCGTCGATGGTATCGCCGAGATACTAATCCGAGCGAGCGAAGTCTTTGAAGGGGGATATTTCGTGGGTCTCGCACGAACGGGATCAGGTGGAAATTATGAGACGCCGCGTTAAAGGGAATTCTTGCGCAACCAGTCGATTTTGCACACGCGCATCGATCTCGACCACTTCGCAAAAGAACAAGAGAGAGAGAGAGAGAGAGAGAACGTTACATCGCCTAAGCAATCGTTCGATATTTCAGCATATAAAAGTAGTAGTCGCGGCAACGTGGAACGATTCTGAACGGAGAGCCGGAGAGTTTTATCATATTTTATCGGCGTCGCATTTTTTCCGAACGTGTACTTCACACGAGAAATTCAATTACCGTTAATTGTGTCCGTTCATTACACCCCCTCCCCGTCTAAACTCAATTATTTTTACGATTAAATAAAATTGACTAAGCCGAGCGGGATTGTTTGCGGGATCGGTAGTAGCGTCGTGCGAACGTTGTCCCGCGATTGAAAACGCTATTAATAAGGTAATGTGCGTAATTAATTACCCATTGCGGTAAATATCGTAATTATTAATAATTGTCCGCTCGAACTAATGACAATATCGTAAAATAAGGTCTATTGATCGCGAGCCAGTGGCATTATTTCGCGCATGAAACCTTGATTAACAAGATAAAGCTTAATATTGTTGCCATTGTTGCCGTTATAATTGTAGGAAACGTGGGCGACGATTAAAATTGGCAGTTAATCCGCAACCCGTCTGCAACCCCGTGTGCGAGTGTGCGCCACGACGTTTCTATTATTATCGCGGTAATACCGTCGCGATAATTAGCGCTAAGCTGCGCGAATTCACCATCGGCCGAATATTATGAGTGCGCCCAGCGCACACCGGCGCAACCCGGCGCGCATCCTGATCGTCAGTATCGACGCGCCGCCGCGTAATATTTTTTTGCAAAGTGTAACTTCATCGGCGATCGATACGCGCCGAAATATTAACGCGTAATGCAGCTTAATTACTCGTGTCCCGGCGCCCCGTTGTGTAATTCGATTATGCTCGCCGCACAAAAATCTATGTATCGTCTGTTGTGTTCACTATATTACACTCTGCGGTTGTAACATTACAATATAGCATGGCGCGATGAGCGGTAGTTATTTGATAGTTTACTGACGACCGGGTATAACTTGTACACGCCGCACCTCCGCAGTGAAGCGTGCGGCGCCGCGGAGGTGTGAAGTCCGCGGCGCGAACGTACGGTCAGTCAGAGAAAGGTTTTTTGTGACACTTTTTTCCATAAGTTCAACGAGTTCCGATGCAATGAGCATCTCGTGTCTGGTGGGAAAATGTATATCCTGAGAATTACGGAAAAATAAATTCTCTTTAGACACAGAATGCGTTATCAGAATTTGTCGAAGAACAAAAGTGTCGCAGCCTTTCTGCGACCGAGCGTGCTACAATGTACAGCGTCGCGGGCAACTTCGAGTGCCTTCGAACGTCTGCATCTCGCAGGCGAAAAATCGAACGTACGAACGTGAAACAAACGCCATTCGCACGTGCTCCTGTCGCGACGGGTGTATTCACGTGCACGATTTCGCGTGTTACGCACGATGTATCGTCACACCGAGACGCGGGGAATATTACGTTCGGAGACAAGGAGACAAAGAGCGCGTCGCAGGTGTTCATCGCGTAAAGCACGAAGTTCCTCGGGATATTTCGGGAAAAATTTCGCACTGTCGCTTCTTCTTTCCGCCCTGATCCGGCTCCTTTCTCGAAATCGCACTGTGATTTCCGAGGCCCGGATCAGTGATATACAGTCAAGCGTGAAGCGCGACGCGAGAAATTCAATTTTGGCTGGTGGTTGTGAACGCCCGATCAAGAATCGGGCGCGTTTTGTTCGGGACAGGAAAAGTCATCATCCGACGTGTGGTTCGACGTCGAGTCAATATCGGCCGTCAATATTGGATACCGACAATAAAAAATTTTGTAGCTAGTAACGTCCCGCTGCGAGCGAGGCAAAGCTGCTCCACAACAATTAACGTGGTTGCTTAATTGTTCCGAAAGAACGGACGGTACTATTTTTCTCGTCTCGCGCGAAACAAAAGAATTCGCGCGCGAAAATATCGCGAATACCGCCCAAGCTTCTTCTCTCTCTCTCTCTCTCTCTCTCCCTCGTCATGACGTTCCTTTACCACGTAAAGGCTGTACGTGCGGCCGGCACAATCGTGAAGAGACCGCGAAAATTTCACGTCGCTGTAACTCCGCGGACAAACGCCCGGGCGCGCGTGAAATTAGCCGATGTTTTCCGCAGCGAAACGTAGGAAACGTTTCCCCGTGGGAAAAAGAGCGAGAAGGCTCAGGAAAGGGGGGAAGAGAGAGTTGACAATTTTCTTCTTAGCGGGAGCTTGACTTTGCGTTAAGCACTCTTGTGTATCCGGCCGCAATAAATTTCAGCGTTAAGACCCCCTAACGTTACCCGCCGACACGCGTCGCGGGTCGTCGCGTCATTCTTCTCCTCGTGGCTGTATTCGCCGGTTTCTCTGGACATACACGCTGTATTTTATGTTACACGCAGTACCGTTTTATGGTGCATCGCGAACGATCATTACGACCGTTGCTTTACCGTTGCGTTTCAGTATCGCGAATCCGAAGTAGGTGGCAATATCGTTCCGCGATCGACGACGCCGGCTCTCCCCCGAACAATCGTCTTGGGACGATGTATTTCTTAAGGTAGCGAAAGAAATCCATAAAAGCTAATCGCAAATAAATGTTATCGGGAAGGGGGGGAATGACGACACTCGTGTGTCGTCGCGAGTTGACATAAACCTCCCCCCCTCTCCCATTCTGAAATTGCTCTCTGCGTCGATTGATTATTAGCCAGGTAAAAATTCGTCCGTCCCCGCCGCGCGTAAGAGAATAATCACGCGTGTTCTTTCTTGCGACGTGCACATTATAGCGTGCGTGCGTTCGCACGCAAAGCGCATACGTGACGTGGCCGCTTATTTATTCGCGATTGAATTACAAAGCGACTCAACAAATGCGGAAAACGAAGAAATTTCGCGAGCGCAAAATTCACACGCACACGGCGCGCGCAGTATTTTCATTTCGCGCGACATCCCGCGCGAAAATTCGCGTGCATATACACACACAGAGATACGCGGATATGTGCAACCCCCGTTGATACCCGACGCCCGCGTTTGCATTAAAGGACGACCGATGTTGGCAATCGTACATACACTGCCTGCTTACGCGTCGCTCGGTTTGCTCGCATTTTAGCTTGCAGATCCCGCCAGCGGTTACGAGATCAAATGTTTTCCGTGAAATTATATAACGTTAACGCACCGGCGAGACGCGCGACGGTATCGTCTCGTAAACACTTCGCTTCGAGTGACCGGGAAATTGCCGTTATTTGACTAATGAATTTGCTGTTGAAAATAGTAAACCTCGCTCTCGAAGAGAAGAGAAAGAGAGAGAGAGAGAGAGAATTCGCAATGGGCACGAGATTATGTTAATTACACGTTCGTTAAGTTACGCGCTAGTAAAACAGCGCGAGTTTAACGCGACCTGCTTAGCCGACGCTTAATGTGGGAGGAATGGGGGGAGAAGGAGGGGCGCGTTTCAGACTTATATAAATATTATAAAGTTACGACCCCTCTCGCCGCTACCGGCGTATTTTCATATATTTCTCGCGTCGTTTAACAGGAGCGCAAGCCTGTGCTCCGTCACCGGTCTACTATTCCGCATTAATCACGATAACGAGAGACGCTGAGGAGTTAATAAATAATTAATACGGAGATAAACGGTTACACGGGTCCGCCCGGGGTAATCGCACCACACTGATTTCATGAATTCTCGCGCGCACGTGTCGAAGATAAGCGCCCGTTCATTTCTCTTTTCGTTCGTCTCCTCTTTTTTTTTCCAACGGAATTCCACCGTGAAGCTTGCGTGAGGTGATTTCCCACGGATACGACCGTTAATATCTTATTCGCGCGCGCGCGCTTCTCACGTTTTTCCTCTCTGCGGCGAGAATTAATCGTCGTTTATCGGTTATCGGTATTATGAATCTCGGGAGTTACGAAATAAATAAGTTAGGAGGTCTCGGGATGTAAGAAGGGGCCTCTTACCTGGAAGACAACTCACTGCCTTCTCCTCGTCGGAGCACTTCTGCGTCAACCACAGGTAGTCGAACCACTTGATGACCTTCACCTGCAGATGGTTCGGCACTCTCCTCATCCTCATGTACGTCTTCACGCCGTCCAGCTTCGCTGCAACCAACATACGATCGTTTTGGTTAATTACGAGTGATCTGCGAGGTCATTACGCGATCGTCGCGCGTATCATGACCGGTCTAACAAAAATTTTCCCTCTTACATGCAGTTAGATCCCGATTAGAATACCCAAAGTTGTCCCGAAGTAGGTTATCTTACTACGATACCAATTGGGAATCTCGTTCTGATCTCAAACATGGTAAAACGTTTGACGTTAAAAACGGTTCGCTGAAATTTGTGTTATTTTAACAAGGTGAATACACATATATTAAAAAGCAATATGCTAACAATAAATATGTTAATTAAATATATTCTGTGTACCTTTTCATATATTCCCCATGTTAAAGTAACACAAACATTCCAGTGAATCGTGTTTCCTCTTCCGAAAAAGGTTCTTCCCCTTTAAATATCTCGAATGTATCGAAACGCTGAAGCCCCTTTACGGTGATTCTGCTGCTGTGATTGGCTATCGCATTGCCGCGTCATATTGCTTGCTTCATGTGTCGTTTACAGCTGTCAAAGCATTGCGCGAATTCTGACAGTACATTAGTTTGCGTGTTAACACGCGCCACATGTACCGTTTTCAGTCTACGACGTTAGGACGTCCCAAATTGGTTTGCGACGTCCTTAGGACGAGAAACCCGGAGAAATCTTTGAGAAATTGTTGGGGATGAGCGAAGAAAAATCTGTTTACGTTCCTCACTCAGAATCGTACAGTTGAAATATTACATTTCTAGCCAGAACCTGCGTAGATTTCCCAACCAGAATCCATCATATGTTGGGAAATGGATTCCGATTAGACCACGAGAAATTTTCTGTGCAGACCGGGGACTCCGATTATTCTATTCGATTGTTCTGTAGCGCGTTAACGCGTATAATCATCTGCCTCGCGTATACGTTCTCGCCGTTCCGAGCAAAATATTAATTTTCCATCGGCTAATTGCGCATATATGATGCAACGTTCTCGATGACAACTGATTATCATTTAAGCATCGAAAGCCTCCCTCTCTCTCGCGGGCGCATCTCGTTTTCCGATTCACGGGATGATACGTCGCGGTATCGCCGAAACGTTCGACGGGTATTAATCTTCGCGGACGATATTTCGGCGATTAAAGTTGATAAAATCAAACGCCGCCCGGCCGTGCACGACCTCGCGTGCGCGCTACGACACGGTTCGATAAATCCAGGTATAAATGCGTTACAAACGTGAGGCTTGACATGGCCGAGGTATTGAATTTTTCGCAAATTGAATTACATAACTTCGCGACGCGAGGATATTGCTCTATTATTGATTGTTATCGCGATCTATCCTTCACACACACACACACACGCACATCGCCCGAAAGATCCTATTATTTTTCTTTTCTCTATCGAAATTCTCAATTAAATCGCTTATTATTCTAGCTCGTTGATACAACTTCGTGTAAGTTAATAAACTTTTCATTGCAACGAAGGAAGGAAGAAGAGGTAAAAATTATTCGTCACATTTTCCCCGAGCAATTTCTCGCCGATACAAGAGCCGTGTTGCCAATATCAGTTAATTAAAAAGGAGGAAGACAACGGGAAATCTCCCCGTTGCCCTCTCGCCGCATCTCTCTGCGCAACGAGCGAAAAGCCGCGCGATCTGCTTAATACAGCGTTATTCCGGTGTATCAAGCGTGCAATCGTTGCACGGGTCGCGGATCAATGGTAATGCAGTCAAACGGAAAACTAAGATAGGGTTGCGATTTTATGGGGACGGCATCCCGGCGCTGCTGAATATATATTCATGCGCGCGGCAGCGGGATATTTCAGCCGCGGAGACAGGGCTGAATACAGTCGTTGACGCTAATACCGCTGAATGCGATCGCAGTGCATTCGAAATCTCGAAAGCCGAAAGAGTGATGGATAACCTTCGATTTGCAAATTGTTCAATTAACGAGCGATGAATCCATCCGATTCGCCCGACGATTTTATCCGGCACGCGACGATTTTGTCACACGGTGCGCACAGGTGTGTAAAACAAGTCTGTACAAACATGTATAAACACACGTGCGGGCGCGAGCACGCAAGATGGATGTGCGATGTTAATATTCAGGAATGATAATCACAGCGTCCCTTTTTGTAATTATCGCGTCACGCCGCCAACGTATGTATTCGTGGTGTTCCGAACGCATGTGAAATAAAAATTCGCGCAACTGAAGAAGCAACGACTGATGATACGTGCCCACTCGTGTCAAACGGTCTCGGCGATGGGATGCAGTTTTGCGAGCGACGTATCACCTCCACGGTTGAGAAACGCGGAGAGGAGTGGCGTCGGTCTCGATTAAACTCTCTTGATAGCGAACGACATCGAGCGTGACTATTCGAGTGCTTTGACAATTTTACACCGAGTGCATGATGAAGATGTGTCAAGCTCGTACTCTGGATATCACATTCCGGAGATCCGACATCGGTTGTGACGCGCAATACGTGGACTTCCGGAGGCATGCCGAACGGAGGCAGGGAATAATTGCACCGGCGCGATCGAATCGCGACGGTGACTTTAACCGGCGCGTCGGGAAGAGTTTTACTCGACGAAGGGCCACGACTTGACGAAGGGATATATTTTCACCATATCCGCCGCGGCGTTCCGGCACTTCCCCGCTATACTTTTGAGACCCCATAAATATGGATTGCGATGATCGGGGGGCGTATATATCAAGAAATGAAACGTCAAGCTGTCTCCGACAAACGCAAATTGCCACCCACGTTAAATATTCAACGCTCGATATTCGATCGGGCAAGCAAGGAGCAATGAAACCCGATAAAAGGTAACGCGTTTCTTTGTCAAATTACACTGAGCGACTGCGTTCATGAATACATTCAGCTCGCTCTTTTGCACAGATGATACTTCAGAGAATGAGAAAGGGGAGGGGGGGAGGGGAGAAAGAAAGAAAGAAAGCGGGGCGTTATACTACGAGAGTTATTTTTCCCCCGTGTATTCCGTCAATCAGATTATCGGGTAATTTCATTTTAAAGCCGAGCGCTATTTCTCTCTCTCTCTCTCTCTCTCTCCCCGTAACATATATATCGGCAGCTTTGCATTTGAAATGCGTCGACGATAAACCGACAAACGCGCGCCGACACCAACGCCTGTCAATGGCGCGCGCGCTGCGCGTGCATCAGATTAAGGAAATTCTCAGCGGTGTCAAAAAATGGTCAACAAGATGTATATATTTCTGGTTTCTACCGCGGTGAAAGGAAGAGTTTCGCGACTTTATCCGGATTCACGTGTAGCTGACGTTGCCGTCTTGGCTGCTCGAACGTTAACGCATGACGCGCATATCCGGCTCCGCAGTGCGGTGCCCGCAGTTGCGGCGATCTAATTTTTTGGTACGGACGTCGCGGGGTAGTCGCCCAGTTAGCCCGGGGGTTGCCTGTCTCCGGTGTATGTGTGCGTATGTACCCTGCGAGAGTAATCAATCCCAGGTATTTCTCGGGTACGCCAGATCCGCGAGAGCGGATCAACGCGGGCGCAATCCGGAATTGGCCGAAAATGGGTATCGGGAGCGGGGATGGGAGGCTTCGCCTCGCCTGACTGACAAGGAAGAGGGGTTGGTTTCTATCGGAAATGGGCTTCCAGCCGACCGGGTAAGCGCGACAGCCGTGCACCGGGACGCTCGCAATTTAACTTACTCCCGCTCTTCGCGCTCTCACGCGCGACCCTCTCTCTCTCTCTCACTTCCTCTTTCCCGCCTTTTCTCGACGTTGGTCTCGCCGACGATGCATGTCCCCGGGATTCGCCGTTGGACGGCAATCTGGATCGGAGGCGGACCGATATTGATAATATACAGCAGCTCGATTCGACCGACGGAGCGATCAAAGGAACGAAGGGAAGACTCTTGGCGGCGATCCAGCTGGAGTGTACGCTCATCCCGCCGCGTAACCCCCCTCTACCGATCGTTTTT
The DNA here is from genome assembly GCF_001313825.1 of Dinoponera quadriceps. Classification (NCBI taxonomy): domain Eukaryota; kingdom Metazoa; phylum Arthropoda; class Insecta; order Hymenoptera; family Formicidae; genus Dinoponera; species Dinoponera quadriceps. Next base: position 449,533 of record NW_014555567.1, read on the forward strand.
CCAGGAGAGTTCGTCGAACCGTGCTCGAATGCGGACGTCGGGATTGCGGGGAACGCTGGTGGAGATGTAAAGTTACGGTGAAGCGGACGATGTCCTCCTCCGGAGCGGCGTTTTCGCGCATGCAATAACGCACGGGGCATGATCGCGTCGGAGGGAATATGTCTTCGGGGGCGGAAACACGGTAAAATATCGGCGCGTCCGCCTTGCTCGACGACGTTACAAATGCCTGGAAAAAATAGCCCGCGTCGGTCAGCGCGCAGGGGTCGGGATTATTTGCAACGGCGAAACTTGAAACAGAAATAAATATCGGAGAATCGTTCGCTCGCTCGGAATTCTCATTATATTTGTATTCCTCGCTTTTGGAGGGGAATTATTAGCGTTTTTGTTCACGCGTCGTTATTCGGAGGATCGATGCGAATTAGGGTGATCAATTTGTCTCGATTCTCGCGGGACGTCAACACTCATCAGAGGGGTTTTCAGCACTCATTAGAGGCGTCAGAATCAGAGAAGCGGGACGCTATTTGCGGGTGACGATTTTAACGAAAAATAAATAATACAAAATATAAGAATAAATTCGTTAACTCTTTCTTAAATTGCGAGCACGGCCAGACGAAAGGTCCTTGCCGTGTACTAACAGCACTTAAAGGTGTCCGGCGCTAATTATTACTTTAGTTTCTATTTAATTAAAGAAATCTTAGTTTCTTTTGTTGAAACTATTTAATTTCCCTAAACATGTAACTGCATATTTCACATTTCGCTGATTGCTATTTTAATTTTATCTCAAGAATATCAATATGATTTTAAACGTAATAATTAATTATATTAAAACATAATATAGAAAGTTTCATTTCGTGGATTATCCTCTGATATCGTTTCAGAAATGTTATCCATCTGTTTTTATATATAAATTAGTGATTGTCTGTATTAAAACACAATAAACAATGTTCAGTTGATCGTTTGATCTTGATGTAATGATAAATAAACATTTTACTTACTTATCTACGTTTATTTAACTTGCTTATTTTTTTATTAAAAGTCCCGATTGTTTTGGTGTCCCAATTCTTTAAGATCGATATCCGGTAATTGACTAATCGAGAGTTAGCCATTCCAGTGCTAATACTGGATCCTTCATTCCTACCATTCTACCATTCGATGTACCGTCTCGTCCGTTTTCAGCCGCTGGAACAGAGTATTAAAGCGACCGTTTACGGCCAACTGTGTCCAGGCAGCGGCTCCGGCAGCTCTCTCTCTCTCTCTCTCTCGACGGTTTCGGGGCGGGGAAACAAAGGGACAAAAATGAGACGCGTACGTGCGTCAACGCGGAAACGAACGTAAAACTCTTTCGCCGTCTGCTTAACGGTGGAACTTTGGAATGTGTTAAAGGTTAATGGAGTACTCGCGACTTCGTGCCGGCGCGAGATCAAAGAGTCGCGATAATTTCTGGCTCGTTTCCAACTACGCTACGGCTAGGAACTAAGTCACGTTTATTTTTCTGCAAAGAGGCTCGCTTCCATTTTTCCAGCACACATTTTCACGACAAACAGCGATCATTTCTTCAAAATATCATGGCACTTTTTCCCCCGAAGAAGGAAGAGCGAAGATACGCAAAGGAGCGCATTATCTCTTCGCGTCACGAAGTGAAGTCGATCCGTGTCGTTTTATCTCGCGATCTCAGAGGATCGTACCTGAGAAATCGGAATCTCCGATTTCTCCGGTGAATGCGAAACGCCGAAATATTGAGTATCGCGGAAGCGTTCGTCGTGGACGACGCGCGAGGAGGATTCGCCCGAGTGTGCCTGCCTGCGACCGATACGGTGAGCGGATTCCCTTTCCCCGCCTGAATAATTCGCGGACCCTCTTTGCCTGAGAAATGACTGTTTCTTTTTTTCTCTCTCTCTTTCGCCCGCTCGCCGGCCGATTCCTGAACGGCGGACAACACCGACGTCGTTGTCCGTTGCCGGAGAACGCGCAACCTGAGACTGACAGTCAGGGACGAGCTTCGGAAGATCGATGGATCTCCGAGACACGGTCTTAACGACCTTGTTCCACGTTACCGATAGCCTCTACCGGAACGTCATTACTTTCCTTTCAGTCCACTCGATCAAGGCACTCCTTCTAATGAACGGCCTCTGTAAATGGTTTGCACGTAATAAAAGTAAAGACACCGGCAGGCTGTCCGCGCTGTCCCCATAAATCATATCGCAGGACGACAACGGCGGTAACGGCGACTGCGACGATGGAAAAATACCACCCGTCATGTCCGTGGTGCAACGAAATTGCGCTCGGCTGTTTTTTTCGTTTGTCGCGACATCGCTTCTGAAACCGCTTCTCTTCCCGGTTGCCGTGGTCGTCGAGCGTGAGCGCCGCTACGTCGTTCGAAAATGCGCGTCGCGCGGGAAGCTCAGCGGGGATTTCATCGGTATCTCGCGTGCGTATCGAGCGAACGAGGAAAATCGTGGATGATAGTCCACCGCTCTGCTTCTCTTCCCATGGTCTGCGGATGCAATGCGCGTGCTCTTCAAGTATCCTAAAGGATCGCTGCGCTCTCGATGCGCGTTTCGTTGCTCGTCGGAGACGCGGCTGTCGATAGCTCCGTTCCGCTCCTGCGAAACGCCCTTTCGCTTTTGATAATTCATCGCGCCGATAAGCCTCTGCGGGGCAAAAGTCTCTCGAGCCAATTAATTGGGAAACACGGCCCCGTTAATTATCCGGAATGCCGAACGTGCGCCACGCGAACTGAGGCGCGTCCCGCAAACGGGTTACCCTATTAGCTGGACTCAGCTATTCATTGTTATCGAGAAATGCGATATTTCGTGCCTCGATAAATTTGCATTCGGGAAGCTTGCTTGGAACGCGCGGATCGAATTTCGCGCTTCCAACGTCGTTCGTTCCGCGAGTGGACCGCGTCGAACGTGGAACGCTTCCGCTGGAAATGACCGAATGAGCCCAGGAACAAGGTCCACGGCATACGCAAAAACACAGGCAGCGAGCAAAACGTAGCAAATTAACCAGCCACGGTCGATTATTTTCCCAGGGGGGAATAATCGACTGCGTTCGGTCAGTTTGCTTATCGCTCACCTTCTTGTGGCACGGCAAATACAATTCCCTTCACGCGGAAAAATAATTTGCCAGTTTTTATTCTGTCGCAGTAAAATTTGCCAGTCATTCCGTGTGGACGACGAAATGATTTGCTGAGAGTACCAATTGCCAATTCGCTGGGCCGTTTTTGGAAATAATCTACAAATTATTTTGCTGCAAGAGCAAATTAGTAAATATGAGAAAGCGCTATTTTGTTCCAACAGCAAATCGATGTGTCCTGGAAATCAATTCACTCGGCAGAATACTTTTTGTCTCGGCAACAAAAGTGTCTCTGCTGTGATCACGAATAATTTGCTAATTTGGTTATGCCAGCTAAATTTTCTCGCTGTCGCAACGAATGCACAGAAAAAATGTCGTTGTATCAATGAAATTTCCAACAATGACATAATTCGAGTAAATCTTCTTGATTCAGTGGCGAATATCGTTAAAACTATTATGGTTGTGTGTTGCTTCAATAATTGAAATAATTAAAATAATTAGCTAGAATGGCATCGCTGTTGAATCAAAAAGATTCACTCGAATTACACGCGCCGTTGGAAATCCTATTGCTTCAACAGCATTTTTCCCGTGTATGCAGTGGCACAACGATGGCTCTCCTACAATGGTAAAATTATTTTTCTTCCTGTTAGCGTGAAACTGAATTTTCCGCTGTTGCCAGAGGACCGGACGAAAATGCGGTCGTAGGAACAGAAAGATTCCTGCGGGAGTCCCCTGCTCAGTCAATTGCTCTCGGTTGTCTCAACCGAGTTTTAAACGCGGCCGGATGTCCACACACGAATGTCCTCGGTCGCGGTGACAAATCCCATTTCTTGTTACCGAGTTCCCACTTGGATTGCGGGAACCGAGTCCTTTTTCCGCGTGTGTGACACGGGCCTAAGAGCGTGGGTGTTTTTCAAGGATTAGATACACGACATCGAGGTCGACCCACGACAACGAGGCCGTATCCTCGACTTTGGAAAAGGCGCGAAAAGTTCGCGGGGGGAAAAAAGGAGCACTCTCGCCCAGGCTCCTTTGTTTTACCCGGATAATCTCTCGGATCCATTGAGCGGGATTAAGGAGCTTATATTCCTTTGTGCAAACTTAATCCCTACCGCTTGCCTCTATGCTCCCCGGCGGTCATGTATGCACACACGGGGGTAATTCCCCGTCAACGCTCTCGCGGCGGTTCGCTGTATTACGCAATGCTTAATCGAGACCGGCAACTTGTATTTATTCCGTCGGATCGGCGTAATTTCAAGTTTTGCCGGAACTTTCGGGGCGATTCGAACCGCGAGATGGAACGATCTTTGTTAACCCGGCTAACACTGAAACGCGAAAATTAGTATTTAAATCACCTCGCTTCGTTAGCGACGCGCAGTCGCTCGCACCTTTCGCGCGCGCATTAATTTCTCCGTTTGTATCGCTCGCGTCGAGGTGAGTAGGCGAGTAGGAGGGGGAGGAGGAGGAGAAGTCACGGCAATGCGCTACGCATTCATCGCGGAAACGGTGCCGCGGAGCACCCATGCATTGCGACACTGCTGTTAAGAGCCCTTCCGGAACTTTCGCGAGAACGCACTTTCAGCTACCTGTGCACGTCAAGTACTCGTACATATTTAAGATGCTTCATTGATTTCGCTGATAACTCGCTTCGTTACGTTCCGGCAGTCAGACGCCGCTCGGCAGATAAAGCTCGCAGCCGGATGAATTTTAACGCGACCAATCGATGAGCGAACTCGAAATCGAAGTCCTGTCCGGACTCGTGAACGTGTATCGGTTCGTCCGGGGGGAGAATTTTCCATATTGTTTTCTCTCTCTCTCTTCAATTCTCTTCTTTTTCTTTTAATAAACGCCGCGAAGGCGACGACGATTTCCCGGGATGTACGCTGCGACGTTATCGAATTACGCGTATACGCGCAGCGTATTCACGTTTCGCGCAGTCCTCGTCACTCGCCCCGCGACTCCACTCGATTCTATTTGCGTGGGGACCCTTCTCGGGTCTTCCCGGCGAAAAATGTCTCAAGGGCGGCACGAATTTCCCGGACAGACCAAATAGAATTGATACAGCCGTTCGGTGTCGTAACTCCGCTATTTCGTTCTGGAAATGGCCTCCTCGATCCCGTTTCTCCCTTCCTCCGTAGCAAAACCCGGGTGTATCCGCGGCGTGACATAATACCACGGGCTTTATTTATGAATGTGACAACAAATTGGAACGACGTGAGGTGATTTAGCGGCGGACCTCGCCCGCTCACTTTCGCTTACTCCCGCACCGGGAGTCCGTTTAATCCGCGCGCTCGATGTTCGGTGAACAGCGGTTCTCTCAATTATGCAAGCGCGTGGACCGCGCGGGAGCATGCGAAAGGCGAAAGAAAGGGACCGACGGTAAAAGGGGAGATATTGGATATCCCATGGATATTCCGTGCATTTGCGGCGGAGAGAAAATGTGGCGTTCAGAGCCGCGAGATAGAGCGACAGGAAGGAAGGGAGAACAGGGAAGTGACGCGAAATCCGCACTTGAAATTGCGTCGGCGTTATGCACCGGCGAACCTTCGCGTCGTTTCGCTATCACCTGCTGCCGGCGGCGCGCGCGCACGTGCGCGAAAAGCACCGCGTCACGGCGGCGGCGTTAAAGGTAGCTTCGCGATCACATAGCTTCCACCCGCGGCGCCGAGCTGGAATCGATGATTGACGTGGTGGAATCGCGAAAGGATTCCATTCGCCGAGAGTAAAGCGCGAGAGAGCGAGGTCGCGGCCGCGACTGGATACTTTCGATTTCACGAGCCCCCGAGCGCGCCCGTATCCCGCGATTATCGCTGCACCGCCTCCGATATTCGCCGCCGGTACGGCAAACCTGCAGCGCAAACAGTGAATATTTTCGAACGCAGTCTGTGTCTGCCAACGCGGAATTTGTCATTCCAAGCGAATGTGAGGTGCATCGCGTTGAGTCACGAATAAATTTCCGCCTTCCTCCCTTCGACGTCTGTTTTCGCATGTCATATATTTAAGTTGGTAATGATACAAAGTGAGTTTCTTGAAAATTTGAAACTTGCACTGTACACAGATTTAAATATGACCCAATTATTGGTGCAATTAGAAAGTGACTGACCATTCGAAAGTTGAGATATTCGCAATTGAAAATGACACCTCTTACCCACGTTTCTTGAGGTTAATGTCGTATTTCTAGCTTCGATTTTTAATTTCTTCGAAATTTCACATTTAGGAATTTAATGACAAACTGTGATATCAAGGATTAAGAGACATTATACAACAATTTCGGAATTATTGATCGTTTTGTTTTAAAAATAAAGCGGTGTAAAGTTCATAATTTATAGTAGTACTCGGATTACATGTACATATGCACATATTTAAACATTTATATACTTTTATATTAGGCTTTTCATTATCTGTGCATCTTTAGATTAGATTAGATCAATTAATATATAAAAACAGCGTTAATAAGAAAAATAAAAAATAATATTTTTTATATTTATAATATTGTGTATATGTATCTACCTTCACTTCGTGATATCATATTTATAATTATAATATTTACAATATTGTGTATATGTATCTACCTTCACTTCGTTTCAAATTTATCATTTAGGCAGTAAAATAAATGTATAGGAACATAATTTTGCTTAATAAATATTAAATTTATGAGTGGCTCTTTTAATGAATCAATGAAAATACAACACTCAGTGCTGATATTATCTTAAGAGTAGTATCTTATGTATTCTTAATGACTAATATCATTATTTATTTATACATTTATTTACGGTTTATCGGCTTTACAAGAAAGAAAAGTAAGCGACTGTCATGCAAGTTATTCGCGATTCCGCCCGATAACGTATATTTTAAGGAAAAAATATCGGTCGTGGAGACGTATTTAAACGAGAAAGTATGGTCTCGACGGCGGGGATCGGTTTCGGAAAATTGATTCGTAACGGCTCCTCGCGTTCCCTTCGTCCGCCACTATTTCCTCTCTGTCCGCTGACCAAACGTTATTCGCCCAGCAAAATAACGGGAGAATCTCGCCGCGCGAGTGCAAACAGCCAAGGCAATTATTTGATCGTTCGGTTGTCTAAACGGCTTGACAATCTACGTAACTACCGTGCCAATTAACCATGGTCAAGCTAACGAACCGGTAATTATTTAAATCGTTTGCCTCGCGGCGAGCCGACTATACTAGTGTCAGGTCGCTTTTAACCCGAAATTACGCCGCACTTTCGTACGCCCGATAGAACGAGATTTCGATTTCTTCTGGATCCTCTCGCGAGATCGTTACAGCGTCCCTGCGTTTCATCCACACAACCCCGCCTCTGTACTCCCCCCTTCCCTCCGCATCCGTGCGCTCGGTCGATTTAAATAAAATTGATTCCCTCAACAAAAGTCTCTCGCGAGACACCCATAGTCAAATCGTAGTCAAAAGCCGTCGCGACTCCGCAAGTTTTCAGGAATTCGTTCAAGCTTCGTTCTTCGTTTCATCCCGAAGCCGGGTTTTGCAAACGATTTGAGTTGAATTTTAATTCGACAATGTATATGTACATGAAGCCGAGATCGCATTGAACAGTTTTGGGAAAAGGTTTTCCCCCCTTTCACCCTTAATCACGGCGAGTTCATATATAACCGTTCCCGGCTGAAAGTTGCTCTCATGTACGCGCGAACTCGCTGGCTGCAGTAGTTACAGTCGTGTATAGTCAGGCGCGGGCGCGCGCGTTAGGTACGGGCACGTCTCGCGGAATAATCCGTAATGAATTGACCACCGTGAATTTTCGTGCAAGCCGATCGGATGCGGGCACGCCCGCGCGATAAGGGGGTTATAACGTATAGATTAGAGGATCAGGACCGGCGCGATTTGCCTGAACAAAATCTAATCCCGCTGGAGACCAGTGTGCGCCGTGCATGGGTGCACGCATACGTAATTAGGCATTAAAGCAGTCAGCATCAAGGTATACCGGATCGGGATTAGCGGGAGAACCCTTTGCCGCCTCTGGCGTTCGCCGATAACAATGTCGATGGACTGCTCGCAATCGCTCGAGAAGGCCGTAATTGCCGTCCCTTTGCGTTGCTATTCGAGCAACACGCTAATAGTTCGCTCACGGATCAGAGGGAGAATTCTGAAGAAGTATAAACTGTTTCATTAAAATTACACAATATTTTTTCAGGGATCTTCCGCGCTGAAATTTCGCCACGAACGCAGGCTAATTTCGACGGGTCCGTCGAGAGCACGTCGCACTTGTATCGGACAAATAATACTAGTAAATGGCTCGATGCACGGTTAACGGTTGATGCAATATCGAAAAGTTAATTATTCAATAAACGAAACATCATCCTGTTCGATAAAACTTTGGGCAGACGTATTTCAATCGTTACGCAATAAAACTAAACGGCCCTAACCGGACCCTTTTCAGTAGCGCAATTTGGTTATTTGTTTAACGATTGGTTTATCGTATAACAATTGGAATATATCCGCTCAAAGTTCTATTGAATGGGATGATGTTTCGTTTACCGAGTAATTAATGTTTTGATATTGCACCACGTTAACTGTGCTCGTAATCGGCTCTCATATCGCCCGTTTATTAGTATTTTGGGGATATACGAAAATGAGGGATTGATGAAGGTTTAACGACCCTGATGATACTAAATCGAAACAAATCAAGGACAAGTAAATAAGAATCGGCCCAATTTTAATTTTTGCGTTACATATATATATGAAATGTAAACACAAAGTGAGATCGTACGTTTCAGCCCCGGTTTGTATCATCTTCAGCGACTGAACATGCATGAAAAAAGTCGATAAGTAATTACCTCTTAAAAGAATCGTTATCGGCTCAAAAATACAAATCGGTTCGTCTGTAAAACGAAAAAAAAAAAATAAAGCAACGGTTGACTCTTACTTGCCTGTTTTGTTGTTGCCTTTATTTGTTTCGGGTGAGGGATTGATTGGAGCAAATGGAGGCGAAGCTGTTAAGGCACGTTATAGCATTCGATTAATTCCCCGCTCGAGATATTCCACAGAGTGCTGGGGAATACCGCGCGCCAGGCTGATGTATCCCTCGGTAATCCTTCGCGTTACAGACGTTGGAAGGATGAAAAATGGCGATTCGCGCAATCTCGTTTGTGCATCGTTGTATCACGCGCTATTACGTCCCGATCCTATTCGCCGATGGGGAGACCTTAATAGACATTCCGCGAGATACACGCGCTCTCGTTAACTGCCGCGCTGCTGCTCTCGCATTATCGAGCCGCTGGCCGCGCGGATTCCGCGCGGATGAGTCGGATCTCGATCGATATATATCTGAATTACACGCGCTTCCGTGAAGTAATCTATCCGTAGGTACGTATGATCGCGCCTCGCGCACCTTAATCCGATTCTTTCGGCGAGATCGTATGGATTTGAATTTTCAATTTAACCTTGTCGGCCGAAGGGGGTAAACTTCAGTCTGCGTTTTCTCCGCCTCCGGGACGTCGACCTTATTATCATCGCTCTTTCGGCTTCTACGCGCGCGCCTGAACGTGATCCTCCATCTTCTAATCGCAAGTCAACTCTCGACGCGATTATCCGGGTTCAATATTTCACGGATGCTCCGACGTATCACCGGGCGAACAGCCCGAGGATATCTGCGAATGTATCACATTTGTAATACATTCGGTTCGTTTCCGTTTATATTCGCCAGCGCGTCGGGACGATAAATTGTTTGGAATTTCCCTCGGCTTCCTCTCTCGGCGCGGTTTTTCTCCTTACTTTTAGAGCCGATCCCACTCCACTGGAAAAACCGTAAAAGGCGCACGCGGAAGAGAGAGGGGGGGGGGCGGTTGCGCGCCCCTGCGGAGTACGTGCTCGCTTTGTCCACGGAACTGCGGGGGCGGAAAGCCTTTGATTATCGGATAGAAAAAGGGTGGCGGCAAGCGTGACGTACCGTGAACATTGCGCTGAGATGTGAGAGTTTATTTAATCGTGACCGCGCGCGAAGAAATACGTCTGGCTAAGAGCCGAGAGTGGTCATTAGCGTTTCTCGGAATCTTTCTTTCGAGACACGTTCGGCGTGCCCAGAGCGGCGACGCTTTTCAAATTTTTACAAATCCGCCAGGACCGCCTTTGTATTTCAACGGCTCCTTTCAGCAGTCCCCGCGGTCGTGAGCTCCATTTCTCACGAATTGCTGTGGAAGCTAAGTCGTGCGGCACAGCTCGAGTTTGACGTAATCAGGTAGTGGGGGAAAAAATTTTTCCTGTTAAATTAACGAACCATGCGAAATTGTTAATAACGTAATAACGTATAGAATATGATCGCGTAATTATAACGTAATAACATATAGAATATGATCGCGAGGCGAGGTGAGAAAAATCACCTGCATGGAAAAAAAAATTACTATCAATTCAAGACTCATATTCTCATGTATAAGTAAGGATATATAATCTTATATGAAGGTAAAGCTTGCTTACATTAGGAACCTCTATATAATTTCGCTAAAAATTCTTCATATTCTTATTATTCAAGAGTAACTTTCATGAATTGCGCGGAGAAAGTATTGGACAGAAAGAAAAACATTTCCGAATTGATATAATTCTTAGTTCGAAGATATCGTTCTTTCTATTCAATATTTTTTCCTCACGATTCACAAAAATTATTTTTTATAAAATAATCCAGCGAATAATAATGAATATTCTTAACAGATCGTTTTGCTGTCTACATAGTAACTGACAGATTTCGCTACGACAACGTAAAGTTCGTTGTGCCAGTAAATTATTTTTCTTCGTGTATGAGAATATGAATCTTGAATCGACGATAGTATTTTCTGTTTTAGTTCGATTTGATGTGCAAGTGAAATAATTATCATGCTAATATTTAGTGTATTCTAATTGATGAAAATCGACGGGATGGGATACGTCGAACCCGTTTCTCGAGTTTTCCTTCACGATGTGACGCGCGTTATCCATGTTAGCGTCACGTGATACGATCCGACGATGACCAACGGCAGCACGTGGCGGGAGGAAACGCGACGTGAATAATTCAGCGATACATTTTTGAATGGCGAAGCGAAGCGAAACGTTGACGTCGAGTGGCGTTGAGGGAAAGGGGAATAGGGGAAAGTACAACTTCCCGGCGGATTTTCCCGTTACAAATTAACTGCGGATCCTGAGAGTTGGACTGACTTTTGCCACGAGGGTTGCGTGGAGCGCGGGTAAGAGGGGAGGGGGCGGCACGCTCGCGTGAAATTCACTCAAACGCGGTGCTACTTTGTTCCGCATCATTTCAACGATGATTGCCTCTGATTTCATTGTGCAATGAATCCGCTGTTGTGCAACTTTGCGCGATTCCCACTCAGTTTCCCCTCTCCATCTCTTCGACCTTTTGCGCGAACTCGCACAAATTTGCGAATGAAGGACGAGAGAGAGAGAGAGAGAGATCTTGGACGTCGCTATGATGCCAGTCGTTGTGATAAGGAAGCGCCGCGTTTTATGTAAATATGTCTTCGTATTACCGCTTGCAACATTTACGATACAGTAAGAGAGGTTCTCATTCTTTCCTTAAAATCCGTTACGATTAATCCCTTCGCTGCAGCACGCTCCGAAAAAATGTGCTCGCTGTGTGCAGCACAGTATTTAATTGAGCGACACTGAGGCGGTATAATATTATATTTATATAATAAAGATAATTCTAACCGAAAGATCCCAAACGAGATGCTGCACATGTGCACGGAAAAAAATTAGTCTTAAACCAATGATAAATATTCTCATATATAAGCGAGAATATTATATTCTCAAAAGACTTTTAGTCTTGATTTGATTGAATTTGTATTGACGCAAGTATTACTTGCACTCAATACAAGATTAACAATCTTCTGAAAATATTATAATATCCTTGCTTACATATGAGAATATCCGTCGCACGACTTTCGCAAATGGCGAGCGATTTTCCACGTATTATTTTCATAGTGTATGCGAGAAGCTACTTTTCGCCGACGGATATATCCGTCGTACACGGCGAGAGGGTTAAACCTCGAGAGGCGAGAAATTTCCAAGGAGAATCTGCGAGCGTCACAATTGCGGCGCAATTATATCGCTGAATGATAATTTATCGAGCTCGCGAATTCGAAACAATTTTCCACTATAGCGACGTGAGTCCAAGATTATCGCGAAAATATCACACGTACTCAGAGACATGAAAAATCGCACGCAGGCAAATATGAGCGCACCTTGGCTCTAAGCTTGGCGCACACGTTCGAGCGTAATAAGCAACAGACAGTTAACTATCCCGTGCATGACTGTTTGCGCCGGATCTTGCCAACGCCGGTGATGGAATCGCGGGTACACATCTCGTCGGCAATTACATACGTACATTTCCAGGTATGCAACAGGCAACGGGAATTGTTTAGGCTTCCACCACGGTTGCTGTCGCGCGCACTCGCGAACTCTGTTTAATCTCGCCGGAACGCATTATATTCGCCCGTTATCGAAATTCGGCCGAAATTTCTCGGGGGTGCCGGAGTGAGAGACGATGAGTCGGAGGAGATCCATCGCCGAATACCGCGGCGTTTGTACGCGCGCGTACACATACACACACACACGCGCGTTCAACAAAGCGTGCAATCCGCAGCCACGGAGGACGCGGACACGTGGCGTGGACGTGGGCTCGTTTACGGCGGCCTTTAATCGCGCGTGGAACTTCGGCCTCTGCTTCCATTTACCAACTTCTGTGCCGGCGCCTACCGGAAGTCGACGAATTCTGCGGTCAATGGAGCCGCGCGGCGCGTCGCGGTCGAGAGTCGGAAAAGCATCAGGCGCGATGATGTAGCGCTCGACCAGCTCGACGTTACTATCAAAGGATCCGAGCGTGCTTCGAGCGTTCGAGCGAGGGCGAAAAACTGAGGCTGGGGTAAAAATTTTGCAAAATCGACGGTAGCCGGCGAACAAGCGCGAGCAGCGCGGCTCCTTTTCATTCATTATGCACACGCGTGCGCATGTTTCAAGCACGCACGCAAAATTTCGCCTGGTTCATGTAACTCCCCATATTTGTGGGGTTGCGACTCGCCGATCGCGGGACTGTGTCGTGTTCACGTTCTCCGGAATCGGCGCGGCGATTTATCCGACGAATTGCGCGAGGAAGGTTCGTCTACTCATAGTAACGGTGTATCCGCGACGCGAGGGAGAGAGGACGGGCTCTTTAGTGAATAATAACGACGCAACGTATAGCCGAGAGCGACGGCAGAAGAACGGAGAATAAACAATGAATCAAGCCAAGTTCGGCAGAGAGAGAGAGAGAGAGAGAGAGAGAAAGGGATGGTACGGAGTGCGCGCGCGCATGACGGATCGAGTCGCCGAAGGTAACCAGCTTTCATCTCGCTCGCGAGAGAAATATAAACGAGCGACTTAATCATGCGCGCGCGCGTAAGGTGACAGCGACGCGGCTGGCTGAAGTCCCACGTGATGGTAACGAATGAACGTGCAGGAAGAGGGAGAGAGAGAGGACTTCGGAGTAACCCGACAACCGGCGCCGCGATGTACAGCCATTCATAAAACGGAGGAGCGCGATCTCGTCCTTCAGCGGGGAACGACAACGGGGAAACGCCGGCCCGAACGACGCCGTCCAAGATCGATGCCGAGCGTAAAGAACGGTCTTCCGACCGGGGATGATAAACTCCTAAATGAATTCCGGGTTTCGTTCCTCGCGTCGTATTCGCTGAAACTTTCATGACGGGGCGCCGCTGATCGCCGGCTGTTTCGGCGAAAAGACCCCGCACAACCCCCGAGCGAGATCAGTTCCACTTTGGATGATCTGTAATTCGCGGCACACCGACGATTCCGTGAGGGATTCCGCTCGTAAAGGGAGTACCCGGGGAGTTTTGGGGATTACATTTATGAAGTTACGAACGAAATCTTGTTCTTATCCGATCCGGCAGGTGGGTTTGGTGGCGTCCGCTGGGGGAGAATTCTTAAGATATCGAAATTCGGACGCACGCGATCCCCTCCCCCGGCTGGCAGAGATGGTTTTTGTAACGAGCACTCGCGATACTTCCGCCCCTATTTAACGCAGCAGGTGCACCCCGCTTGCGACGCGCAGCCTCTGCCGAGCGGAAATCAACCCGCGGGAACTGTCGCGGAAACGGCCGTACCACGTGTTATTAATGCAACGCGGGCATTCTCAGTCAATACTTACCCGGCCGACGGGGCTGGTTGGCTCGCTGCCGACGGCTGCCGGTTCCGGGGATAGTTTCGTCCGTCGGCGAAGGACAGATCGATGACGTCAGCGGACGCCGGCTATTTTTAGCCGAGGGAGGAGCGCCGCGAGTAATCTGCGCCGGGGGTGGGCGAGGATGGACGGCGGAACAGCGGAGGGGTAGAAAGCTGGTGACATCCCCGGAGTGTGCTCCGCTCCGACTCATTCATCCTCCTGACCCAAAGAATGAAGAGGGTGGTCGACGGAGAGGTTACCCCCTTCGCTCGCGGCAACGCGAGGGCCAGAGGAAGGGGGGACGCCTGCGCGGAACTTAACCCCCGGCACTTGAAAGCTCGATGGACCATTAGATTCAGAGAAATTCGGTTTCTCGAAGCGAAGCGGACGATGAAACGACGAAAGAGAGTGTGCGGGAGAAAGAGAGAGAAAGAGGGGGGGGGAGAGGCGGAGATGGTGGGAGAAAGGGGGAGGGAGAGAGAGAAAGAGAGAGAAAGCGGCGGTGCAGGTGCGGTTGCTCGCGGGCCGATCGATTTATCGAGAGGGTGAATAGCTATAAATAGACTGGCCGCGATTAGCAACGCGCTGGTGGGAGTTATTGATATTGGTATCGATACTGTATTGTGGTTTGGGCCATTGACTGGCCGGAATCATACATAGAATAAATACACGCGGTACGACGCGGAGAGTTGCGGACAAACGTCGCGCGATGTGCGCAAGATGTCGGTCATATATCGGCGAAAAAGTAAAACCGTTCTCGCGCCGATAGAATCCGCGATCTAAAGGGGACGCAAGATTTCTGACATTCCCCGGGAAATTCTTCCGCACCAAAAGCTCGCTCGCCATCGGTAGGTAAAAATAAGCGTGCTCGTTTCGCGCGGGAGCGAAGCTTCCTCCTTCGTTCATGGGATCTGAAATGTCCGAGATCTTATGAACGCCGGAGGAGATTTAATAGTCCAACTCTGTCCGACATTGAACGACATTCGTCGCTACGCTCACCTGAGAGTGTCAATTACAGTAATACAGCAGACCGCCGGCGAAAATTGACGTGGCGATCCGCACCGTTCGCGGTTGATTCCGCACGGCAAACAAAAACGGATTTCGACGGATTCGACGAGAACGAGGGCGCTTGGTAGTCGCTCGCCTTGACGAATTATTTTCGCGAACTTCGGGGCATCTCGCGCGTCGCCGCGCCGGACAAGGAATTTCGATAATCTCCCTGGAGCGCCCCGCGGGAAATCACAGATGAATTTCATGATCGATGCCGGTGACGCGCACCTGGCACATTCGTCTTATTGGCGCCGGCGACGGCAGGAGGAGGAGGATGATATCCGCGTGGCACTTTCGCGCATCCGCGAAGTTCCTCCCGGTGAAAGTTCGCGGGATAGAGAAGAAATCGCAAGGGAAAAGTTGGCGCCGCGTCGGGCGCGCGTCGAATGCAGGCGACGTCGCCGCTGATTCTCGATCCTATAAATCGCGGAGGGTGGAGGGGAGTGACGTCGGGATTGTTCGCCGATCAAATGCATTAGGGTAGTCTCCGGTGTTGGAATAGGGATAGGTGTCGGCCGTCCGCGACGGCGGAAACTGGCTATTGAAATTCCGCGATAATCGAGGGAAGTTCGGCCCTGTTTGTTCTGCTCGCGTTTCAGACTCAGAAATCGGCTCGTCTATCTCGAGACCGTAGAGAGATAGGATGGATGGCTTTATGGAGGCTTTGCCAAATAGACCGACCGACGGATTCGCCCACGATTCAGAATACTCGCCTTTCCGTGCGTTATACACGAGTATTCGAGGAAACCGTGCGCGAGTTACGTAACGTTAGGTGCGAGCTCTCGCGTGACGATTTGTCCTGTCGCGGATCCGCGACTAACGACGTACTTGGCGATTTTAATTGATGGATTAATCGTCGTTGTCGTTATAAATATGGTAACGAAATGACGGAATAAAATAGAAAGTATTAATACGAGGGTGGATCAAATATAAACGAGCCATTATATATAGATTTAAAATTCTGGGAAAACTCGTTTTCTCCCAAGTTTTCCATCGGTTTCCGTCCTAAGGGTCCCAGAAATTCATTTGGAAAAATTCACATGCGTTCAGTTAAAACCCGCCACATTTAGTATTCTTCGTAAAATAGGAATATGAAAAATCAAAGAATCCGCGGAAAATTGGAGAAAAAACGGATTTTTTTCGAAACTTTAAAACTATACAAAATAATAATGATAGCGATGATAACAATTACAACAACAACAATAATAAAAGCAACAATAATAATAGTAATGATAACAAAAACAACCAAAACATTAATAATTAAAATAATGCTGATAATAACAGAAACAGCAACAATATTAATGATAAGCACTTTCACCTAAAATGTGTCTGGTGGTACTTCGGTGGGGACGTCTTGGGCTTGATTATTGAGACGGCACGCAAAATTTACTCAACAAAATCCCGTTTGATATGGCACGTGCCGTGTTCGATTATCGTGACAATAATGCGAGAGAAAGTGCGCGGATTGGACGGGTCAGATTAATGATACCACATAAGAAATGCAACGGGACAATGCTCGGATACTATGTTTAAAAACCGAGCGTGGATTCGGTTTTTGCCGTGATAAAACTTCTTACGGCGGTGTACACTCGACGTCCGAATCCGCGAAGGAGAAGAATATCGTCATTTGTCCGGACGAACTTACATGAAGGGAACGTGATAGCCGTTTTTGTCGCGTTCGCGCGCGCACCTCTTCGCAGACGCGGCTACCACTGTGGTAGCACTACATACACACGCACACAATCGTATTCCATAATTTAATTGCAGCCGTTCATTATACGCTAAGGAGACAGGCAATTTAGGATACCTACGTAAAGCACCGCTATTATGTCTTGAATTGAAATGTTATTGCGCGTCCTGTGTAACTCTTCATCAAACGCGTAATATTCGACGGCGCGAATCGATGCAAAATTGGAAGCACGATTATTGTGTAAACAGAAAAATGAAAAAGAGAAAAAGAGAGAGAGAGAGAGAGAGAGAGAGAAAAGAAAAAAAAGAAAAAAAATTCTCGTACCTCTCGTTTAAACGTACACTCGAACATCACGATATTCCTCCTCTCGGCGATTATCTCGCGTCCATTAATTTGCGGACGAGCTGTCCGAGTTGTCTTGAAATTCCGCACGTTTAAACGCGATCGATCAGCGGGCGCCGAGCGACGTTCAATTGATAACATCCACGCGGCTTGGGCGAGACTGCTGGTAGTCGTCGAAAAGCGCCATCGACGAGGAGGCGCAAAATCGAAGGGCAGTCCCGGGCGGTACGTAATCGGGCAACTGCAACGACGAGGGAGCGTTTGACGCGAGGACCCATTACGGAAAATTGAACGATGTTGACGGCCGATCGAAGCCCGTGACACCGCGGATCTCTCTCCCGAGTTCTCCCCGAATCGCCGGCAGTCCGAAATGGTTTGCTTTCGGCGGTCAACCGCTTCTGGTTGATGGACGTACCCGGCGAATATGTGCGACCTCGCCACCGATGACAGCCACCCACGAACCAGTCACGTAATTCCCAGAACACCCACTTGAAACCCGGAGTAAGGTGTGATGTTACCAGCCGAGGACGTATCTCCCTCGTCCTTCGATATCCCATAAATGATTTTTATCCCGCCCGTCTCTCCACGAATCGAGCGCTCGCAACGCGGGACATAAATTTACGTATCGTCGCGATCTCATCCTGGGACTCGGATTCCTTTCATCGTTAACCTTGTATCGCAAAGTTGGAGATACATGTTGAGGTACTAATCTCTGAATGTCCCTCGTAATTACGTAGAGTTTTTATTTCAACAATATACCTCCAACTTTGGCGATACATGAGAGGCTTGTTCGTGTTGCTTGCATTTTTCTCGCATTTTACGTACTTGGAACAAAACGGACGCGTATTCGGACGCTGGAAGAAGCAAAAGCGAGAGGATTAAACGCGAAAAGTGCAAACAACACTGACAAACCAATGGTTAACAGTGTTCGGTCGAGATAAGTCGCGGCAGTCGATCGAGCGAGTATTGCGAAAATCAAGCCGCGAGTTGACTGTTAACGTTGTACCTTCAAAAAACGCCGCCCTCCTTTGAGCCGGACTTGTTATCTGATTCGCGTAAAGTCGACAAGCGAAACGGACTTTCAGCGATTATAGTCTACTAGGGGACGCGAAGACCCTTCCCGGTCTTTTACTCTAATTAAAGATGCGGATGCAAGAAGCGGACGCGAGCTTCGCTTTGTCAGTTGCTGTCGGATAACCGCGTAATCAGAGAGCCAGGCGACCAAAAGCTTCTTAGAATTTCGACCAATTTTCCGCTCCGCGATGGAATCGAATTATGCGGACCACGCGCTTTTTCTACTCGTACATCCGCGATGTTTTGATAGTTATTGATTTCAAATATATTCAATTTCATTGGTTATTGCGGTTAGTCGAAAATCGATACTCCGGCAAATCCACTTTTTTTTTTCCACTGTGCGCGTCGTTATCCGTGTATCCCGAGTGTTCGCATATCAATCGACGAGTCACTATTCACCGAACCAAATGGCAAACAATCCGTTTACCGAGCAAAATTGACCGGTGTGCTTCTCGTAATTATCAGAACTACCTCCCAATATCTCCTTCCCCTGTCGCGTCGATCGATATTTAAAATCAGTGTTTTTTAAGCAACAGTTTTCAAGAAGAAAACTATCTCCCTCCTCGAACTGTTGTTCGCTCGATTATCGATTTAATAATTATTAAATTATCGACGGACATATCGGTGGGTAGATATAAGCGAAAACATTCAATATCACTGGGAAGGGAAATTACTTGATATTTCCGATATCTAATCGATTGGGCAAGAAAGAAGGAGAGGGACGTTCCCCGCGTACGAAAGAAAGAAAAAAAATGTTCGTTCCATTAGGAATTTTCACAAGTGAAGTTTCTCGTTGATTAAATCAGTACGTATACCGCATCACTTTAATTACGAGCTACGTGCCTCATCGTCCAGCGAAATGGACGGACGCTCCGTCGAAGATAGGTTGAATACTTCTTTCCAATCGCGTACCGGCGGTTTTAATGCGAACCGTCGCGTGTGTCCGCAGAAATCCTTCTTCTTTCCGGCCACCTCGTCAGGCGATGGCGGGCGGAAAAGCGTTCAAAGTACAAAGCCGTGGCAATTTCATTGCAATTTCTCGCGTTGTATGCCCGGCGATGCAGTGAGGAAAATCATTGTTTGCTATTCGATACGGGGGGGATGCCGAAAGAGAGGGGAAAGAGTGAGAGCGAGTGAGAGAGAACGAGGAAAGAAGGGAGAATCGGGAGGCTGAAGCGACGCGGATTCAAGAGGGGGGAGAACAGCCGAAGAGATTGCAAGCAATAATTTAGAAAAGGGGGGGAAACTGCGCGCCTTGAAAGAAAAGCCGGCGCGCGATGTCTGGAAACACAATATCCCGGCGGTGGATTCATGCGGCGCCGTCGCCGCTCGCGGATTCAATCGTACAGATGATAAATTTCCATCCGATTTCAGCCGCAAACTCAATTACCGTTTTGCGACCTCTCCCGTCGCGTTAAAAACTGCGGCTCCGCGACGCGAGAGACGACGGCGAGCGGTATATAACATTGCGCTTACGATCCTATCCTGGGGCGAGGGGGAGGGGGAGTAACGCTCGCTAAGCGCATCTTCCTCTAAGAGGATGTACTCGCTGCGCGAGTATTTACGGAAATGGGAAAACTTGGGCCCAGACATATTACAATTAATATTCATAAGGTATCGCACAGCCTTCTTTCCTGCGCGCCACGCCTTACCATATAAATTAATAATTAAGGCAACGTGCGGCGCGGCTTTCTCAGATCGCTTTAAAATTCCTCGAACGCGCCGGAGAGACGGAAATATGACGGGGAAGTGTGTCGGTTTCCTTCCCCTCGCGCGACGCTTCTCGATAAATCACGCGTGTAACCATTGGCTCCGTTTCTTTTTAGCTGAACTGGCTGCGCCAGTTCGTGTGAAATTCACGCACACCGCACGTACGCTTTATGCGTTTCAATGCGTGCGTCAGTTTTTCTCAGCCAGCGCAGCCAGTTCAGCTAAGAAGAGCAGACCACGTGTAAGTGCGGGTTGGATGAAAAGCGAGCGCGTGTCGACGCGACTGTACGAGGGAACCGAAACTGCGCGTTCGCCTTCTTGTCGCGGTTCAGGCAACCAGGTGAGAGGGCGCATTGTGCCCCCGCTGATTCATCTCGCCGGCGGCGAGTTCTTCGACGACGCGGCCGCAGTAAAGTGGGACAATTTCTATCGGCGCAGACATTGCACCCGACCGCGCGCAGCTGTAACGCGCCGTAACTGCACGGTGCAACCAGGCGATATAGGTCGAGGGGGGTCCATCAGTTCGCCACAGCGGGTGGGTATTAACCCGACGTTGTTACGATAGTGCATAATGTGCACCGTGGTAGCGCGGCCGAGTCCGCGTTTACGTACGGTAACGCGGTAAGTCGGTTCTTCGCGAATATACACCAGCTGAATTTTCCGCCGGTCGAACGCTGCTCGCGCGTTTACATCGGTACATCGCTCTCGTTGAACTCGGTATTCCGGCGTTAAACACGGAGTTATCGTTCCACGCGATACAGGGCCGTGCATCGATAAAGTGCGGAATTCCGAACGCGGAGTTGCAAAATTTGCGCGCAGGTCGAATCCATTCTACGGACGATGAGGGCTCTTCCGTTGGAAAAGTCCGAGTCGAACGGATTCAACGAAATCTCGGAAATTTCGCACCTCTCTCTTCTCTCTCTTTCCCTTCGCATCTTCCAACAGCGAGCGCAGGTAGACTCTCGCGTTGCGCGAATAGGAGGAGCCGGGCGAAAAATCGAGAATCGATATCGCGCTGCAAGTTTAATCGCCGGTAGAACGAGTCTCCGGGCCTCCTTCCGGCAGCATCGAGGTAACCGCGACTTTAGCACGGCCGGAACATCGGTCCTGTCGACAATTTCCTCCTCGTTACCCGCAGGTCACAGAAATCTTAATCGAGCATCAAGAGGGAACAAGAGATCGAGGGAGCGAGAGAGCGAGAGAGTGGAGAAAGCGATGGGGCGGTTAACGGCGCACGCTTCCTCTGTTTCCGTATTATCTATGCAGACACATTTAAGCGTCATTCTCGTGGGATCGCTGAATTTCCCACGGTCGATTGACGGATGCGACGTCGCAGTGGGACAACGCGAGCGAAGCCGGCGGGGGGAAGAGGGCGGCCGGAATGCGCGATTCGGTCGGTGACGATTTCGCTCGAAGCAAATTTTTCGGGGATTTTCCGCGTCTTCCTTACGCGCGAAAATGCGGGGCTTGAAGGAAAGGGTGAAAGAGGCGCGAGACGAAGAGTGATGCGGTCGAGTGTGTGCGCGAGAGGACCTCACCGGCGCGTCTTTCGCCACGATTGGCCACCCGGCTAGCCATATTGCGACTTTTCCATACGGCTGCGGAGGAGGGATAATGCAAAAGCAATTTCTTTGAAAGGAAATATCGCGGAACGGAGCTTGATCGAGTGGCGCTCTACGTGACGCGCGTCCCCCCCCCCCCCCCCCNNNNCCTCATCGCTGCGTCTATGGAAATCGAGGATCGAGTCGAAGTATGCTTCTGAGATTTATGCGCGTCATATATATCGGAGCGTGGTGCGCGCGGACAATCCAAAGCGCGTTATCGATGCTTGAATTGCTCGGTGTTGCGTCAGCGATGTTTCTCGCAATTATTTCGCTCGCGCGGTCTCCGACGGCGAGGGAGGGTGAAGAGAGGAAAGGAGAGAGCGACGTGCGAGAAAACATCCTTTCGCAACAATTCGATACCTTACGTACGCGTGCGCGTAGGATAAGACGCGAAAAAAGCCACGATTCCGCCGAGGCAACGAAATCGGCGAGGTTACTTTTTCCATCGCGCGACAAGATTATGCATGCAAGGGTGCGAAGTGCGTGCAAAAAAGGGAGAAAGAGAGGGAAAGAAAGGGCGAGACGGTGGCGTATACAACGCAGAGACGGGCGCGAGAACAAACATTCCTTTAAATGGAGCCTGCATTCTCGCAAGGATTTACTTTTCGAAGTCGCGAGGAAAAAGCAAACGAATCGCGCGGATCCCCCGTAGATCCGCGCACCGACGACTACATTGACGGGGAATTCACGGCCAGCCCACGGGGAAGATATATATCGCGGAACGCCGCCGTGAGATCCGGAATCTCGGCGGAGCTCGTCTCGAGCTCGTCGGCGTCGGCAGCGCTCCGTTTCGAAGGCGAATTTTTGGAGGATGCTGAAGGGTCGAATACTGAACGTGCTTTCGCGAGTGTCTCGTTGAAATATCGCCACTATCCTTCATAAATGGAAATTGTTTCGTAACTATGGAAGTAACCGCCGCTCCTCTCCCTCGCCCCGAATGCAGACGGTCACTATTAGTTGGACCGTGCGATTTCTCTCGTCTAACTTTCGACGGGATAACTTCGCACGAAATTATCATCTTGGTTCTCGAAGAAACCCGCCGGTTGGAGGTTGTTCGCGGGATGCAACGTTGTCGAGGTTACAAGAACTAGTCGTTACTACGAAACGATACAAGAGACGACCCACATTGAGAAAAAATGTCTGATATTTATAACTATAATTGTGTAGTGGAAGAATTATAGTCAGGAAGACTATTTTTCTGGTAAGTGTTACTGTAATGTCAGTGATTATAATCTTAAATATATATATTGCTACTATTACTTTTGCGGTTGAAACCGTGAGAAGGGTTTAATTGAGGACGAAAATAACGATAATTTCTCTCGGTGCACACGATTCCAATCGAACGACCGCAGACGCTGATCGAATCGAAGGACTTGTCTTTCGTCAAAAATCAAGAGACAATTGTGCGTGCGAGAGAGAAAAACGTAACACGCTGGAAGCGACTCCGTCGTACAAGGAGCGTTCTTTCCGAAGTATCTCCCTCAAAAATGTTACCGGACAGTGTCCAAAATGTTAGCGGACAGTTCCGCGGGAAAATATACTTTGACGCTTTTTTTGAACTTCTTCATTGTAACGCTGTCAGTCTCCGAACTTTCCCGACACACCGTGTATATTGCGGTGAGGATAGATACGTGTTATTGTTCGCGCGAAGGGACAAAGAAATGGAAACGCTCCGTTGTCACCGTCGAGACGAGCAAACGTCAAGTCGTCCCATTGATGTAGTAAATCAGCAGTTGCCGAAATTGTTCGGCCGAGTTTCTCCGAAATTGGAAAGATCGACGCGACCTCGTTATCTTGAAATAGTTCCTCTTTTAATATTTTCAAATATAACATATCCGCTAAATGATTAAAATAGGCGGGCCCCTTTAATCGGCAGATTAATGAATTAACAAATCCACGAATTAAGCGAGATTTCGGGGAAAAGTCCGTTTAATCTTTACCTGTCCGCGCTCCACTCCGCAATTTAGGAAAGCACATGGCCGGGGAATCGCTGTCCTACATTTGACGGACGCGCGAAATCATCGTAATCCGAGGATTTGTTCATTCGTCCCGCTCCGGATCAAATCGCGGATCGTAATTACGGCCATTATGTCGGACAATAAAAACAATACATGTTATCGGCCGGTATTCGTTATCGTAAGTGGATATAATCATAATGGGCTGCAATCGTGTAACGCGATTATAACAATTTTCAGCCGATCGCTTTAATAATCATCCCGTTTCATGTGCGCACATATGCGCGATCCGTTCTACCGTCGCGACATATATACGCGTGTACAAGCCCTCGTAATCTATAATTTCGACGGCATTGATATTACGATACGGTCCACGATTCAGTGCAAGACAGTTATTACAGTGGGAAATATCCAAGAGCCATTCGCCTCCGCGAAGATCTCGCGACTTTTGTCATGTATATCAGGGACATGACACGAACGTCGAGTGGAACGGAAGGGGAAGGGACGACGGGAGTTTCCGGAAATCCCGACATGGTAGCTCGTGTCACGATATTATCGTAGCTGATCTTTGATCCCCGGGGAGAGCTATATATCTCAACGTATTCGCTTGTCGATCGAACGTGGTTACTCGAAGCTCGCGTAACCCTCCGAGTTGTGTTCTCAATGGAGATTTGTGTCCGTTTGTAACTTTTCACACACGCGAAAGTACACCCCCTTCTCGCCGGAGATCGCGAATATCTCGAACGGATATTGCGAACGAAAGTTGCAACATCGCCTGTAATTTCGCGTTTTTATCACCATCGAGTAACGCTTTCAACGACGGACCAAATTTATGCATTCTTTCTCTCTCTCTCTCTCTCTCTCTCCATGTGTGTGTGAACGCGAGGAGTAGAATTTTTATCACACGCATCACGCTAACTCAACGAAACGCGCTCATTCTCGCGCTGCATCGGAGAAATCGCTGCGTCGTGGATTTCGCATTTTCCCATCGCAGCACCCGGCGTCGTGGTGTTCATAGTTTTAAGTGCACCTCGAGCCGCGCCACGCGGTCGTTTTGATGGATATTTTCGAGCGGGAGCCCGCCATGAAGGAGCGTTACGACGAGGTTACCGAACTGCGGAGGGATTACACGTCGTCTGCGCGAAAATAAAAGGCGTTTACTCGTTCTCGCGCAGAGTTCCTTTCCCCGAGTCCAATCCCTCCGGCTACGCTCGGAGTCGCCGCTCGGCCGTAAATCGCGAGTCGTGCGATAAACGATGCATCGAGATAAATCTCGAAGTAACCCCGATTTCTCGCGGCGGTTGACGACAACGCGTCGCTTTACCGTCACGCTAAAATTCTCATCTCTGACCCCGTCTCGACGAGGTGCGCGCACAAACATTTCGCTTTCCCCTTGGAACCGATCGGTAGAATTTTTCAAGGACCTCGCGGTCGTGTTAAAAAATTCATCGATGCATGAAGCCTCGATGATCCGATAGCCGACACGATTTGGAGCACGCTGCATGCGCGTCGATCCGGCAAGCCGTCGAGAATCCGGAGGTCGCCGCACCGCAGTCATGAAAGCAAATATTACGACCGTCACTGCTGCCGATGCATACTGATGTGTCTGACCAACGCGCGAGATCCCCTACTTTCCGCAGTGGAAACAATCGGCTCGAGTCCGCCGGCTAAATCCCAGTCGTCGGAACACCCGCCACTTCACTGATTTATCATACAAATAGCGGCGCGCCGTATGTACGGGAACACACACACACACACGCACACAACGGTGGACCATTTTAGCTCGTTTGACCGTTTTATTCGCCATTATTCTTCCAAGTGCCGGGGCTCGTTCGCAATTTACGCGGGCTCTCGTTCGCATTATTTTTAAACCGCGATGGGAATTGCTGCATTTACGGAATTAAACGCAAATGCATCTTAATGCGCTGCGCGCCGATTGTGCAGCACGATGTCCCCCGTATGTTTCCCGTGGCGATACGTATGTATTACCGCATACATTTGCGCGAACATCTCGCGCGTGTAACGCGCTCAAAGAAGCGAATAGAGAGATTTGCGTTACGTATTATCGCGACAACCCCTTGCTGCACAACACTCGAATGCGGGGTGTCTCGCGCATCAAAGTGACTCGAGCTCGCGGCAATACCTGAATAGAGATACTTGCCAGATATATATATATATATATATATTAACGAGCAGGTAAGCAAATATGATTTTCTCTTGTGTAGGACCGATGAAGTGAAAATAGATATAGATTTTTTTATGCGTTTATTAACACCGACAACTAAAGCTTAAACTGAAATCAACTTTCGATGTTATAATTTTAACGACAGATTTCGTGATAGATATGTAGACTAAAATATATTCTCATTAAGATACAATTGAAGTGCAAATAGTTTTCGAATGATGACAAATTGGAAATGAGGGACTTTGTGCGAATTCAGCGTTGTCATCCAGTTGCGTTGCGATCTGTGCACGACTATCGATTACGACTACTGTTTATATAATTGTATCTTATTACATTTAAGCGTCATCATATATTGCGAGCTTTACTCAGGAAGCGCTCGATTACAATTATGGGGGAAAGTATCTCTTTTGAAACAATTTGGTTCGAAACAACCGATGTGATATAAAGAGAGGATCATATCGAAGCTATGTAATGCAAGTATCGATCGATGCAACGTAATAAAATATCAGCGCGCTTAAGCGCACACATTTCGCCCTGAATTCTGCTTATGGTAGGACGTAAAGTGTTTATCTGCTCATAAAAAGTTCCCCGCTCAAATTTCATCTGAATGCTTTTCATTGTTCGGTCCGCGCGTCATTACATCGAACGTGCAGTTTATCCGGCAACCCGATAAGCGCTTTATTTGCAATAATCTGGTATAACCTTACAAACAATTTGGATTAATTGCGGCCGGAGGGTGTACGAACTTTCCTCGTTAAAAACACGGCATCTACGTATCGTAAAAAATTAATTTAAGTGAGGCTGAGAAAGAGAGAGAGAGAGAGAGCTTCTACGTTGAAATTTCAGTTTTAAATTAATCCCGGAACGTATTGAGACGATAAAATACATAATTTTTCAATAAACAAGGATATATTTAAACTTGTCACAATAAACGACAATAAGTAATTATCTGTAATATTAAAAGACAATAGTCTGCATTGCGTTGTAGTTCGATTGAATTGGCTAAAATTTCAATTCGGGTTAATTCGGAAGAGAGAGAGGCAGACACGAGAATAACATTTTGCTAATTATTGAGATCTAATGTTTTCGAATGTTTCGGTTATTCGGTGTGAATAACACTTCACGATGTACGCACGAGAAAAGAGAGAAACAACTTGCATGCGTTATTTCTCCCGAGTCGAGGAAGTTGGTCAAGTATTGAGAAGCCGGCGAACGTACATTTACACGAAAACGACGTCGGAGACGCTGTAATCTAATAATTCAGGATAGCAAGTCCCGGTAGAAATTGCAATTTAACCTAATCCGCGGGAGTCTAAGTGGTAATTTCAAATCCAAATGTGCCGTCTATTTCGCCGTGTCGCTAGTTCGCCGCAAGGTCGAAGTGAAACGCATATGCCGCCGGTGCGCGATGGTTTTTCAATCTCTCGACACTGGTTCGACCAGAAAAAACGGCGAATATCGGCAAACGAGGTTCCGGTCTATATTCGCGATTTTTCTTCTCTCACGCTAATTAAAACCAAAAAATTAGGAATATCTGACGTATCGATCGCGTCGTGTTTACGAGATCGACGGGTGGAAAATTATCCTACGTTACACCTACCCCTGATTGTTTTTTGCGTCCTCACGTAAGCGTTAGTCTGTGAATTTTTATCGACATACAGACGTAGAAGGAATGAAGAAGGAATATCGCGCAGCCATTGCGTGAAAAATACGAATTGAGCCAACGCCCTGAGACTAGAGGGTTCTAAAACGCGCGTTTCCATCAAGTCTGCGACGTTATTTCTCTTCCAAATAATATTACGATATTACATGTATGATAGATAAAAAATAAACATCGGGGCACGCGAAAGCGACCGCCAATTTTCTCGTGCTCGTCCGGCAATCTTGCGAAATGGAAATGCAAATGGAAGACGCAAGGTCAGTGCTTATTTTAATCAAAAAGCTACCGGCTTCTGTGCATCACTTCAGCCCATATTACACGGGTAAAGTAACCCTTTATCCGCGGGAGGACGATCCCTCGACTCTTCGTGATGCTGATCCTTTCTTCTCTCTCTTTCTTCTTTCTCTTTTCTTTTGCGTGTTTTACGGTGATGCTTTTCGCGAAAGACCATAAAGCTATTTTAATATTTGTCATAAAGCGGAAAAGACTCGGCTGAATACCGAATATCCTTTCGCGTGATAGTTCAAGCCGGATAGTTATTCAAACTATGCTGATATTCCAAGCTATGTTAATGTCTCATCGCGTTAGCGCACGGCTTTATAAACTTTTGTCGCGAGGAAACGTGACTGCGCCCGCGGCCATTCCGATCATTAAGTCCGTCGTAAACGTTCAGGATATGTTCCGGCGCATAATTTCGCGTTCAGACTTGCGCGGATAAGATTTATGCGACACAATATCTTTCTATGCCACCCTCCCCCGCGAGAGAGAGAAAGAGAGAGAGAGAAAATGATAAGATCATACGCGTATTATATCACCGAGTGAACTAAGGGCCCGTTGCTCACTGTCAAAGGATTCCAGAAATTTAATTAATTCCTGGTGAAGTAGGCCACGTCGTCTAACAATTCGATTAAATCATTTTTATTCAGAATTTCGGGGAACGCCGAGAGATCGATAGACGCTGGTGCCGGTTCAAACATTATATATATTTAAGCACGGCAGACCTCAACCATCTAAACGCGGGTATAAAAAAATAAAAAAATTTCCCGAACACCGAGGTGGAGGTACACGCAAACTCGACGTTTTCCGAGCGAGAAACGAGATTTAAAATTTTACGGAGGAGCACGATCGGTTTCGAAATATATTATTACGTTATCATAAATATTTAATATCCAACATAATACTTAATTACCGTGTAAATTTTAGAATTCATCATTTAATTTATATACATCGATGCCGCTTAAATAATTTCACGTTTAATTCACGGGTAATTCAACAAAATCATAAGATATGTAACACATCCTTTTCGAATTAGTTAATTAAGCGGATGTTAACAGCGACACAAATGGGTGATGATGTTCAAGTAGTGTACCGTGTAAACGCGAAAACTGTGGCGAACGTAGCCAATGTAAATATAGCTGTTTGGTACCCTGCGAACGAATAGAAAATACCCCTCGTGAAAGGACCGTTGCGTTCTCTGTATTTCACAGTTCGATGTAACTTTCCAGATAAACCGTATCGATCCGACATGAATCTCCTAATAATAAATACAGAGTTTGCGCGCGTTAATTTCGCATTTTCTACCTCGCATTTCGCGCTGGAAACGTAAGATACGACGTCATTCTCTGCACGAGGGAGATGTGAAAGATCCCGTTCGGCTCATTAAAGACGTCTCTGATCGCGAAAAATCTCCCGAAATTGACGCTTGCAATCTCAAATTCTCTTCACTCGTCAAGCTCGGGTTCCCTCATCGATAGCTGATTCTGCTGAGCCGTCCTCTCGTGTCCCGTCGCAGTTTGTAACGAGGAGTTTTCCACGCCATCTGGCACTTCTGATTTTATCGTCTCCAAATCGACAGTCTGATATTCGCCCGACCCTGTAGGAACATACGGAACCTTTCGAACGACGAAGTTTCTACGTCCTTCCTGCCGTCCGATTCTAATGTCAGCGTAAATCTAGCATCAGAATTTATCACGTATGATCGACACTCGAATTCCTATAACGCGCGAGACTCCGATGGTTTCTCGAATTTCTACTTTCTTCCCCTACGGGAACTCGATGATACACTTTCTCGCAATTTCTCAGAATTTAATTCCCAAAGTTTCATTATTTACCGATCGATCCGCAATATTCTCTGTATTCAAACCAAAAGGAAAATTTCGCAATCCATTTAATCGATAATACCCCGGCGACACTTCGGTGAATTTCGCTGCAAAATTCGGTCGCAGGAGTGAGCAGCGTTCGGAGTAGTCGACAGACAGGCAATCGACAGATAGACCGCGACATCGACCCACATAAGTACGGAGGAAATTTCGGTCTGACCGTTATCTCGCCTTGGATTTACCTTCGTAGTCGGCCGCCATGACGGCAATCGTAGAACGATGTCATTCAACGCGGGCGCTTTTTTTCTCTCCGACGATGGCGTTCGGCGGCGACGCTGGCATCGATCGAAACACCCCGTGTCGTCTCTCAGCTGGATCTCTCGCTCCCGATCTTCTCATCACGATATAATGGCGTGGGAGACAGCGGGAAGTTTGTTCGGGACGACTTGGTCGGTGCCCGCGTTCCTCCTCGTTTCTTTCTTCCCCCTTGCTCGTTTCGAGGCAGAGAGCGACCCAGAATCGCCAATTGGGACGCCCTTAATTACTCGAGTAGTTGGCAAATTTACCCGACCGACTCGCCGCTCCTCCCCCTTTAATCCGCCGTTAAGTGGAGAGGATATTTCTTTCGTATCTGCTTGTTTTTGTGCGAGGGCTCGGCCGGCCGGAATCGACTCCGCGTGCATGAAATCGGCTTTGGACGAGGATGTAATTAGGGCCACAAGGAGGAAGCACAACGACGCCAACTTCGGCAAGTATCGAGGAGACTGATGCGAGATGAAGAAGAAGAGGCTTTCGCGGGCTACTAGCAAAGTAAACAATCGAGTGAGAGAGAGAGAGAGAGAGAGAGAGAGAAGGTGGAGGGGAGGACCAGGGTTAATCTAACTTCGCGTTCTAATTAGGGAATCAATATGTACAAAGCCGCGGACCGGATCATTATTTCGCGATTTACCGTGTACGCGGTCGCATCGTAATTTCGCGGGTAGCCTGAAGAAAAAGGAGAAGAAAAAGAAGAATAAAGATCAAGAGGAGGATTCAGACGAAGCGAAGTTATTCGAGACCTCAATAAGTTGAGAAGCCTTACTTTTGATCGCCTCAGGCCGTCGAGGCGGAGGAGAGAATACCGAGTTAGCGTTAAAGCGTTAATTTTCGTTTCGGCTTTTTGCTCTGCCCGACGGGCTGGCTTCAGACTACCTCGTCCTCGCTCTCACGTAGCTCAGTGTCCGGGATTTCCCGGGGTGCTCGTTGCTTCTCGAATCCCGTTCCCTGACCGTCGGCCGGCGGGACATCGGCTTGTCCGCCGGCCTGGACAAGTGTCTCGGGAACTCTCGTCGCCGCTTGCGGGATTTCGATGCGATCCTTCTGCGCAACTGCAAGCGGTTCCGGAGCAGCTGCTCGCTCGCCCAGGTGTTTACCTCCGGTTGCGTGACGCGCGTCGGAATTTCCGGGTGAATCCGGGTTCACGGCAACACCGGATAAAACCGCTGCCGCCCTCTCCTCTCCCATTCTCTCCTCCTCGGGCTCTTTTGAATCGGTATTCTCCCCTTGTTTATGTGGGTTTCCTAACTCCGCGCGTCAAAATAATAGCGAGCTAAGTTTGCTTTCGTACGGTACTAAATCCGTATGTAAAATAATAATATCTCTGACGAGTGTCATTCAATTTCGGATTTCACGGAGATTAAGTCGCAACGAGACAGACCTGGGCGCTCGAGGCTCGCCAGTTTGAATTTTAAAAACGCATCTCTCTTGCAGTTGTCCTCAATTGTGCACCCAATAAAAGGCATCGTTTGTTCTGTTGCGTTTAAATACGTGCTTCTGAAGAAGCGAGACACCGGTATAGTGAAAATGCAACAATAAACAGTTCGCTCGTTTGTGAAACTACGATTTCTTAACTTACGTTGAAGAACAAAACCTAGCGGCTACTTATTGTCTCGGGGCGAGGCTTCCTTCTAGGAAAATTTTATGTCAATTAGATACTCTTGTTTATTGTTATTGACTGATAAAGAGCCAATTTTTAAACCTGTGAGCTTTTGTAACACTTCTCCTCCGTTGTCTGCTTTGGCGTCGTCGGTTCGCCGACCTGTGTACAACACTTGCGACGATTACAACCTTTCGGACGTTTCTTGATCTTCTAGAGAGATGAAGATGAAGATAGGAACAAACGCCATAAAGTATTTGTTGCATATATTCTTTCAATAAATGCATATAAGTTAAGCCGCGCGCGTGCTCGAGATTTAGCTGCGTTCACGGAAATAAAGATTAATGGAACTCTGATCCGCGCTGATGACAAAGTTGATTTGTCAAACTTACTCCTTCGTATCGAATTTATAGCGTCGATATCGTGTAATATTTAATTTAATCGTGAAATCTCACGTCTATTATAACACACAACGATATAGTCGAAATTCACGAAACTAATTAAGAATACTATTTACGTGTTGACAGGATTTACACAGTTTGAATAAGTCGGACAGTTTCCCACAATTACGAGTCACATCTGAGGATTTGATAAAAACGGCGACTTGTGAATCAAGATTCAGCGTGTGTTTCGCGAACAACGAAACAAACGTCTGAAACATCGATTCAATTCGTCGAAGTGAGGTCTCACTCAAGAGATTTGAGGTCAAATGCGGGCGGAGATCTGTCACGCGTTCTTTTCTCGCTCGAGCGCAAGAGGGGCCGGGAAAAGATTTCGGTCGTTACGCACGATTAATGTCGGATCTTCAGTCAAGTCGGAATCGCGGCAGTCAGGATCGCAAGCCAAACTCTCGAGTACGCCCTTAGCGTGTACTCCGGACGAAACGAGTTCCGGCGCAGGTGAGGGTCCTCCGGTCGTTTCACGGATCGCCTCTTCCCGTTCCGTCATTCCGAATGCGCGATTTTTATCCTGAAAGTGTTCCCGATGCCTTCAACCTCGGTGATCTTTTTTTGCGGAACGATGAAAAAATTTCGAGTGGTGCGCGAGTATTTTTACGTTTCGTTCCGCGCTGAAAACGTCCCGGAGAGACCCGGGGGAAGCATCGCGCGATGTCCGCGTATTGTTTGACGGGCGTGTAAAATAATGTTTAAGATAACTTCGTCGACAGCTACATTTCCAATATATATTTACATGAGAATGCTGCAATTATATCGTTACTTACAAATGGAAATTTTATTCGCTAAATAATCCGCGTGACTGCAATTAATAATATTTGCTCGTGCAACTGGATAATTTGGAGTTATTGGCTGGGAAAATTTCCGTAGATTTTGAGACGAAACTCGAAATTTCACATCGCGAAGGCACGACTCGGTTGCCACAACAGACGCTCTTCTTTTGGTCGACAATTTTTGTCCCCGCACGGGGAACGGTTGCAACACTTCTTTTTTTCTATAAGCTTCGAAACGTATCCCGCGTCCAATAAGAGAATTCATTTTTTAATAATTTTCAGCGGAATTTTCATTTTCCTATTAGACACGAGAGATGCGTCGCGAAACTCATCGAAAGAAAGTGTTGCAACCGTCCTGTGACCGACCGTACGTACACGGTTTGACTTAATTATCCCGTTTCAAATTTTATTAATCTAATACGAATACACGTATCCCTTTTACCCAGATGCTACGTTCAATTTAAACATGAAATGGAAATTAGACCGCGACATTTAGCGCTAATTGTGCGAACAGGGTATAGTTCTGTGTGGAACCTCCATCGAAAGCATGACATTGCTCGCAGTTCGTATAATGAACGACCGGCAAGCTACTTTCTACTTTCGTGTCGTATAATGGTCCGCGCCGTAATCTCATTCCATTCGTTAATTAATGCAATTTGATTTGCGTTCGCGGGGGCGTTCAAAGTTAGCGATTTGCAGCTTTGTGCGTAGCGGGATGTAATCGGCAACGTTCGCGGCACGCTGAAACGTTCCATCGCATAATCGAAACTACCATCCGTCGTTGTAAAACATTCGCTCCGGCGCGGTCACGCGACCGCAATCGATTAATAGTTAATTAATTAACTATTACCATTTCGGCCGTTCAGACGGAATAATGCGCGAGATAACCGTCATGGCTTTGCGCCCTGGAACGCGATTTGATCGGCGGTGATAAGCAGATTTCCGCTCAAATATAACGTTATAATCGCTGTCGGCGACGTCGAGACTCGACAAAGAGAACATTTTTGTCGCAGTTATTTGATTTGCGCGCGCGTTTCGGTGTAATAATATGTATTTTACTTTAAAATAATGAAACACCGAGAGAAAATTATTTCGAAAATCCCGACGATGGGCCGATGCGGCTATACGAGAAATTAGTGAATTTAATTTTACTCTCATCAATGACGCTAATCGTAATAATAACCGTTGCAACTAGGCACAAGTTCAAAAGCCATCACAGGTCATTTGCCTGCGCAAACATGCGCCAACTATTAAACCTACGTTTAACGAAATATTAATAATTACTTGGTTCATTACAATTACCGAATTACACTCCGGAGAAACTATATCTTGTTTTAGTTATAATGGCGGCGGATCTCATAATCGTTCTCGCAAAGGAGAGGTCACGTGGAATATTCCTCCTGCCGTTGATGAAATTGCACGCTGTACAATATAACTTTTATTTTAATCAGACGGAATAATTAGAGAGAAGAGTGCACGCTATCTCATCTATAAATTTATTTTCCGGAAATCATTCTGTAATGGAATTTACTCTGTTATTCTTTTCCTCTTCTATATATATATATTTTTTTTTTTACATAAAACGCGCATCATTCTTTCGTTTGTACCGCGTCAAAGAAAAACTTAATATGTCCATCCATTTAGCTCGCAGCTTTGTCGATACTCTATGGGCTCGTTAACGTTACTGGCATAAAAAGAAAATAAAATAATTAACGTCCAGGCCATCCCGGCGTGACTACATTATAAAACTCAATTTACATAATTGGCAACTCTTCCAGGCCTCTATACGAAAGTATATATTAAATGCATAGAAATTGCCCCGAAGATTTTCTCCGGATATAAATTATTAATGTCAAAAATTACGAGAAATATGCGTCGTCGAGAACAAGAAAAAAAAGGGCCGATCAAAGGGAGCACCTAATTTCCGTTAATCCGGTCGGACCTTTGCATACGTCTATTTGTGATCGTCCCGCGTCGCGTAACGAGAACAATATCGGTCGCGTCGATCGAAATTTCACCGCTAACGGCCGGCCGGCGCTTTTGACCTGACGGGAAACATCGCCGCGCTTATAATCACCCCCGTGGTCCGAGCGCGAAGTGCGCCCGCCGTGAAACGAAACGCCGGGCACCGGAGCGAGCGAGAACTAAAATCCGATACAATTAACGAGCGCGCGCGACGAGTTTTAACGTCGTTTTCCAGCCGGCCGCGTCAACCCGCGATTAACGTGCCCCGCAATTTCGAGCGATGCATTATCCTTAGTAAATACGCGCATGCGAATACTTCCTCTCTCTCTTTCTCTGCTTCTCTCTTTTTCACTCCCTCTTCCCCCTTTCTCTCCGTTTCTTTTTATCTATTTCTCTCTCAGCGACGATTGCGCGATTTTACGAAATTAACGCGCAATTGTCGCCGTCAGATTGCGCGCGCGCGATGAACTGGATGCTCTTCATTTAAGCGGCACTCGTCTCCCGGTGACGATATTTCGAGTGCCTGTAGGGGCGCCTCTACACGTAAACGAGAAACATCCCCGTACGAGAATGCTTAAGCGCCGAGTGTTTACTCGAAAGCGTACTCTCCAGTGTAATTTCCTCCTGTTGTCTCTTTTTCGGCCGTTGAAAATCTAAACTGCAGCCTCTAAACGACATTGTTACCGCGTTTGTCTGTTGCATTATCAACGCCTTACGTTGGAATGTCATCGCCCGGACGTTGCGCTCTCCCGAGCCGAATGTGTACGCGTTACAAATTTGACTTAATTTCATTATACTTTGAAATAACGAGACCCATAAAAAATTCCACGAGATTGTAAGTGCAAATACGAGTTACGATATTTTCGTTCTTTCTAAACCTGATAAAATCGATAAATACTCAAATCTTGCGAGTTAAAATTGATGTCAAGATCACGTATACGGTCAATCCTAGATAGAATCACCCCATTAAGCCTACGGTAAATATTAATTATGTTTACGATAAAACTGCATGACAAAACATTTAGATGTGTTAAAAAATAAATTGTTAATTTCACACCATCTTTTTTAAGTCGCGACAGATTCTACTGCAAGCGAAGCGCATCCCCATAATCTCCGATACAATGGGAAATTTTCAAGTTGTCTGCGTGTAGTAGAAATTTACAGCGTTGAAATACATTTATGTAATTAATGAATAAGTTAAACAGTACAAGCCCCGAGTGAGCCTTGCGGTGTACCAGAACGGACAGCAATGTCTCTAGAGAGAAGCAATTAATATTTCACAACCTGAACTATATTCGATAGATGAAGCTATGCATCCACGATAACAAAGCTCCCACGAAAGCCAAGCGCATGCGGCTTACTCAGAAAAATTGAACGATCAACAAGATCAAAAGCTTTCTGAAAATCCGTGCAAACCGCATCCTCTTGACAGCCAACGCTGGAATTAAATATCTCTGGTATGTAACAAGATTGATGTTTATAAAGCGTCCAAGTAGGAAACTATGCTGTTCGTCAAAGGTATATATTTTTAGATCAAGATTTTCATTTGTCGCAAATAATATTCTCAAAGACCGAGCATTACATTTTGAATACTAATTGGTCTGTAGTTGAAAATAATGGAATGGAATAATGACGAAAGTACATATTAAAATCGTACCTCCATGCACTCTGCACGGTAACTAATATAAAAGTAGATTTAAAAAAGTGAGAAAACGCGCGGGACAGTTACTCGTGACTCGACCTGACACAGTAAAAATGACAATCCCCGATGGGCATACGAAAAAAAAATTAATTTTAAATCAACAATAAATATTCTCATATATAAGCAAAAATATCATAATCTTCTTAGGAGACTTTTAATCTCGATTCGATTGAATGTATATTGATGTAACGTATTACTTGAACTTAATTCAACACGAAAAATCTAAGAAGATTATATAATAATAATCTCGCTTATACATGAGAATATCTACTCTTGATTTATAAGATTAATTTTTGTCCGTGTAGGAACATCTACAGCGTCCAACATGGCATTGTCGTCAGTCACGTGTATACCTGTACATACATTGAAGGAGTTAACAAGGGTGTACGGAGTCACGGAGCTCCCACACAAAGGAATATTCATAGACAGAACGTTGTATCACGGTAGCGCAATAAATGCTGAACTATCGAGCGGCACAGCGTAACTGAAAGGCCGAACCTCTCACGGGCAGCAAACGTCCGC
Organism: Dinoponera quadriceps; assembly: GCF_001313825.1. Lineage (NCBI taxonomy): Eukaryota > Metazoa > Arthropoda > Insecta > Hymenoptera > Formicidae > Dinoponera > Dinoponera quadriceps. Next base: position 486,483 of record NW_014555567.1, read on the forward strand.
GACGGTGTTTAGGACGTGCCGCAAATGCGGAGAGATACACCGTTCGCAGCGTGACGTCCCCGTTACCGCATCTCAGGGCCCCATTAACGGGTAGACGGTAGAACTCCCGCATAATTCTCCGTGTGTGCCCGCCGCCGACTCTCCGCTCTACAGGCAACGGGACGAGCGCCGAAACGTGCGGGTTTATCATTCGCGTACGTCCAGCTGGATGAGGCACGCTGTGCCGCTACGGACAGCCGAGACTGCGCGGGGAAACTATTTATCGATATATGTACGCGTATAAATTTTGATAGACGATCATTCCGCGGCTGCGAGCGCCGTTTAATCCGCAGCACTGCGGCGGCGGTTTCCGAGCGCTAAATGCACGGCCGGTTTTCATTAAAGTTTCCATTACGATTCTCCGCTCCCCGGCTTATTTCTATCGCGCTTACTATATATATATATCGGAAATACTTTACAAACGCAACGTGCTTAGCAATTACGACGGTGCGGGCACAGGTCGCCGTAAAGTCAGCGCGAATCCAATAAAGCTCGCCGGCGGTAGGTAGACCATCCTGGTGGCTTAACGATTACGAAGTATCGGCTGCGTGCTCTTAAGCCGATGTAATGACACTGCGACATTGCGGGGTATCGCAGAACGCTGCGCACCCCGTAACTACCGGCCGTGTATTATTCAGGGATGAGAAGTCCGCGTGCGGCTCTCTCTCTCTCTCTCTCTCTCTCTCTCTCGCAGAGACGCGAAACCGTATGCACCATCGACTCGGTTTTCCGACTTTTCTCGCGGCTCGATGAGCCGAAGTCGGGGAGACTTTCACGGTTGGCCATGGACGGCGGAGGGAGGGGGGGG
>NW_014555567.1:487335-571877 GCF_001313825.1 Dinoponera quadriceps
GGGGGGGGGGGGGGTAATTTAACTTGAGAGAAATACGGAGACACTCGCAAGACGTGACTTCCGAAAGCACGCGTCTCGTGATCGGTCGGTTGCTCGCGATGCAGAAACGAGGAAGGAAGAGAGAGAGAGAGAGCCGGTGATCGAACCGAGAGTGTCATGTCTTCTTCACCCGACGTCTGCGACGTAGTGTAATTGGTTTTCCTTTTTTGCGTGCAACTCGTTTCTTTCAGCCGGAGGAAAAAAAGCGGCGGAACCCAGTTATCAGCGGGAGATGAAAATGTAATTTAGCGGAATGAAACTTTCAGCGGAAGCGTAATACTTTCTAAAACTCCGTTTCCCGCCTTCACCGTTCGTCCACTCCTTTCTTCTTTTTTTTCTCTGACTCACTCTCTCTCTCTTTTCTTTCTTTTTTTTTGAGACAGAAAGAGAGCACGTGTGTACCACAGAATCATGGGGTTAGAAAAGCGCAGCGTAATTTGAAACCTTGGCGTTGCACACATCGCTCGTTCGTCGGCCGAAAAGCCGGTATCTCTGCGCGCCGGTCAGAACGTCGTTCTGAATGAAAAATAAAGAATCCCCAAAGTTCAGATAATTCACTCATGCGAGAAATGTTTCTTTACAAGAGGGAAAGAGAGAGAGAGAGAAAGAGAGATCGCTCGTCTCGGAGATAAGATAAAATATCCAAATCACCATGAGCAAAATCGAGCGTCAGACATTTCGCGCGGTAGCGACGAGATTCTCCCCTCTTTTGTTCTTACTTTCTTTCTCCGCGGTCTCCCCATTTAATCTTTATCCCGGCCTCTTTCACGCCTCTCGCGTCCTTCGAGAACCCTTATACACCTCAAGCGACCGGAGCTTTCAAGGCTCTCTCTCGCGCTTCACGCAAGAACTTAACGTTCTCGCGTTATATACCTTGGACTTTTACGCCGGCTTTGGGTGCCGGTAAGCGACGTGGATCTCTCAGTCTTCCGTTCAATACATATTAATTACTCACGGCAGGGTGGACCGGCGGCACAATTACCGAGCTTCCGCAGCCTCCGCTCCGGCCTAAAAGGGGTTAGGGGGCTGTAGCACCATTAATTACTCCCCTCGCGGTACGCGCATTCAACGACGCGTTAATTACACGGCTCTTCGCGCCCGTGTAAGACGTCCCGCGCTAAAAACCGCGCCCGGGATTCACCGCTCCCGATAAAAATCCAACGTCGTCCTCCACGTATACGTCGCGAATGTCGGCCGTCGGCTCGTTGAACCGAGAGGAGCTTTCTACGCGGGAAGATAAAATGGTAGCGAAATAAAATCGATTGGGGCGGTTATTTTAAGCGCCAACCAACGACATGTGTGCGTGTGTGTGTGTGTGTATATAATGACACTTTCTCCCTCCTTTATAATACGACAATATAATTATATTTTTCCGAGGCGCACCGCTCGGTAGTTTCGTTCTCGATCTGCCCCCCTCCCCCTCCCCCCGATATCGTAACGTGCACGCTGTGCGCGTTGCAACGCCGGTTGCAACGTCAAGCGGGAATATAAAGCGGTCGCGCGCGCGCGCGTGTGTGTGTGTATATGTGCGGCGATACCGAGGGTAGTTTCCGCCAACGGCAATTGCGTTGTACTTTAAAGCTTTGAAATCGAATCCGGCATATCGCCGCGGAGTTTTCTTCCGCGGTTCGCCTCAAACACCGCGCGCGCCGGCATACGTGTGCGCGCGCCCGCGCAAGTGCTCCCCCCTCGTGTAACGTTTCAAAGCTTACAGCGCAAACTCGCAAGCTGCATTCATATCGAGATAGTACTCTCTGCACGGTGTGCCCACCTATCGAATAACCGCAACCATAATTGCGCGGGTCGAGTTTGGCGCCCGCCCGTAAAGCGCTTGTAACCGTCGTATTTCCGATTCGCGACGCCCTCGCACGACGTAATACGCATAAATCGATCGCGTTTGTTACGACGCGGCCGCCCGTCGATTCGCGACGCGAATATGAATTGTTGACAAAGGCGGCGGCAGGGAAAGCGCTCGCTCGTGCGCGCGTTCGCTGAAAATATATTCCCCGAAGTGCGGAATATTTTTCTTGAAAATCTTGCAAAATCTTTCGCGCGAGGGTCGGCGCCACCAACGCCTTGGAACCTCCTTTCAACCGCAGCTTCTTTGATAAAACCGTACAATAGCGAATCTAGCGAATGTATCTACCGAATATACAAGTAGCTTATGCTATAACGCTTACGATGCTTGTAGCCGCTTCATGAAACATATCCTGTTACGTTTACGATCGCCGAATTATTTAAAAATAAGTGGTCTTCTACTTTTGAAATGACGTTTGTAGAACTTATCAGCGCAGTGAAAACTGGAAACGAAACACTCGAGAATTGACGGCCGGATATTTCTGTCTAACGTCTGACATCGGAAATCCGAGAAAATTTATTCGTAAATTTTACGCCGTATTCAAGACATAGCGTAATCGGTAAAATTAATAACAGATAAAAACGATTAATCCGCCACTTTAAAGTAAAAATATCTCGAAGTAACGTTCAAGATAGAACCGAAAATCCGATAAATCTGCATGTTTCTATCTATTGACGTGAAATCTACCGTAATCGAAAAGAATTATAGTTCTAAGCTCGCGTCGAATATTTGAGATATCGCTCGAGTCGGAGGCTTTCTTTGCTCTTGTTAGCGTACGAGTGTGTGTGGCGCAGCAGTTCCTTCGAAGCACGCGGAATTCAGTTTCGGAGCTTATATTTTAGCCTAAACCCGCGCTCGTTCTTAGGCAATGAAACTGAATAACGACCGCTCCCGAAATTACAACGTCAAAATTACTATCCTAATATATCAGAACACGACTGACGTAATTAAGGAAATTGATGTTGCTCCGCCTTTAGTGGCTTGCAAAATACATAGGCTAAATTATGATGCCGCAAACTACAGTGCGTCGGATGAACTTTGAGTTTCACGTTGAGAATGGCTGCGCGGATCACGATCATTAATCTCGCGTCTCGATTAGATTTAGTCTTTATTCTAAACGATTAAAAGCTGCTTAGAAACTTTAAGTTGTCAAAACTCTACCAATGCAACACATTTTATAAAGATGTAAATTTCTTTTTGACGTATTTATGGCGTATCGTGTGAAATATAAGAAAGTACGAAGCCTAAGGTTTTCTCTGACGGAAAGTTCTGGTTCTGAATTCGTTAAAAAAATCCATACTTTAAGTTTAGGCCAAAATGCGGAAGTATATCGCACGCGTCCTCATGTTACATTATTCGGGTCGAAATTTTGATTTTATATTAATCCTATAAATTCCGTTGTACACGAAAGATCAGTAGAGAATCTTAAGATGACACATTATGCAAACTGTTATTTTACCTTGATGTTGTAAATATTTACTTATTGCCATTTTCTCCATATTGATATTTGAAAAAAAAATTTATTCAAGAATTATAGATTATATTTCAAAAAAGTATATATTTTATATATGATTATTTATCAAATAATGGCCATGTCGGCCTTAGAATAAATTCGAAACTTCGACCCGGATATTTCCCTATTCGCACTAAGTTCATCGAACACTCAACATAATAAATGATTTTACATATCTGGAAATATATAATGCACCCTGCTCAAATTCCGACATTCTGCTTCCTCTATCCCGGCTTTCCGAACCAATGTCATGCTATTGGCTGTTTCGTGGTTCCACATTTCTCACTTACTGGCACTGACTCACATAGACACGATTCGATCGCGAATTAACTAATGCGATACCGGCAAGATTTAATGTTCCAATAACTAGCGAAATTTTAATAATCCAATGGGAATTGTAAACAACGTATATATCGATACACGAATTCTATGCCGCGGTATATGAATTGCTCGTCGGCTCAAGAAGGAATGACTCGGTCACGGAATGACAAGCACACGACGCATGACAAAACCGAAACAGTTGATACCTTCGAGAAGGACAAAGTCACCCCTCACTAATCGTGAGCAGTTGTTGCACGCCAAACAATGACGAGCATATTCGGTGGCCGAGAAATAACAACAATCAACGTTCTTATAATGTTCCGAATCTTCAATATGGTAAATTTATCAAAACTTTAAATTATTGAGTTATCAAGAGTTCACGATATCTAATCACTAATCAGCATATCAACATCATTTCATTATTTTGTAATTATTTTGCAGTTCTTTATTCTTATTTTGTTTGTTTATTTTACCTTATTTTACTGTATTTATTTTTTTTATAAGGCAAAGCATTGAAAGCAGCTATAAAGCTGTGCATTTTGGTAATGCAATTAACATATATTTGTAACTCGATCGCAAGTTGTTGGTTTCATGTTATGTGTTCAATAAAGTAAATATTATTATTATTATATGCATCGTAAATATTGATGACATTCGACGATTGTTAGCGGTTAACGTACATTATTTTGTGCATTATTAGTTAATATTGCGTTTCCAAATAATCGGTACTTTTCCGTGTCGGTTTATATTGATCGCCTGGCTATGGTAATGATTAAAAGGTACCTCTAGGACGGAACGCAGAATGCAACAACAGTCAATGACAAGGCTTACAGTATTTTTTTTCATTTTTTCCGAATTTTCAAATCCTACTGTGTTATTTCTAACGCTAATAGAAAATAATGGATAGATTACGAAATAAGAAAGTTTGTTATTTTATTTGCTCATTCTTACCCATTTTTATTAGATTGTTAAAAATTTATTTATCGTAAATATTCTATTTTCAATTGAGTAAATTAACATATAACATATTACTTTATTGATTTACAAATAAAGATCAAGTGCAAGCACACAATTGAGGTGATCAAATATGAAATAATTCTTAAATAAATCCTTCTGTAAACAACGCGGCGTGTTGCTCAACGAAACAGCAGCTATTTCTAACATCAAAAAGTAATATTCCGTATATAGTATTGTCCTTCATGATTCCCTAATGGTACTTCAAGTTCAATGGAATCTGCAGGATTAATATAGAACCAAAACTTTGACTCGTGTGTATACAGTCCGTTTAGATGCTTACGGGACGATAAACCCGAACACTGACGTACTATCGAGCGATGAGAGATTCGCAACACGCTCGTCGCGTCGCATGAGATATTACTACTTGCGAAATTGATACCGCTGCGGGACGGAAAGGTTTTAATGATCGCAGCTAAATTAATTAAAGCGCAAGGTGCGTCGCTGCAACGCGGAAATGAGACGCTATTCCTCGGTACATCAATATTACTATCGTAATAGGATGAGATATAATTAGCAAAATTAATATTGACCCATCCTCACGCTGTACGCGAACGAACGTGGGTCAACGTACCGTCAAAGTTCGCGTTAGCGGCGGGTTTACCGCTTCTCGATTTACCTTGTCCGGCTAATTTCATAAAATCAACGCCGAACCACCCCTCGTTTTCCGCGCGCAACTCCGCGCGTAGCTTCGCCCGCGGGCCATCCAATTATCTTGACTAATCTCGGGAAGAGCTGAGTAATTTACAGCGATACTATTTCTCGTTGCTACTGCGATACGCACGCGATGATTTGCGAATGAAAACTTCCCGAAAGAAGGAACTTCCTTCTTCTCATCCTCCTTCCTTCGATTAGTGAGAGCTGCAGGTAGGCGGTTGCAAAATATGGGACGCGTATTTCAGCGGAATATCACCGGCGTATCGGTCGGTCGGTGCGCGAGTTCGCGCGGATTTTCCGAGGAATTTTGACACGGTTTGAATAAAGCGCGGATCACTTTTTTTTAATCGACCATATATATTCCTTCATTTTCATTTTGCGTTATCTTACCGGCGGCGATCTTTTTTTCCTCTCCCGTCCGCGCTGAAAATTGATCACGACAAACATACGCGATGAATATGCATGGAATATTGTGATGTGACCTGTGATATATAACGGGACGAGTATGCGTTTCACAGAATTCGATTCCAATACAGCCATTTTCGCGAACGTCCACGATAAGGTTTGCGAATCGAATCGGCAACTTTTAATCGATAAATGTTCAATAAGACGGAGCCTCCTGAAGAATGTAAGATTAATCATACGAGACTCTCCTTTTGCTCGATGTCCTGCGCGTAACGCTGCTAATATTTCGCTTCTCTTCATCACAGATTAAAGCGAACTTCAGTTTTGCGTAATCAACTGTTGCAACTCCGCTGCTTGTTGCAGATGCATATGCAGCTTTGTGTAAAAGGATTTGGAGAGGCTATTCGATGATCAACAGCTACAAAGGGAATCGAGTACGCGTGTGCGCAGATGTAATGCACACTCGGCACGGTTAGTCACGATTTCTCTTCGGCAACGCCGAACATGTAACAGCATTCGTAAACAGACGGACGAAATGCAATAGAATTCGAAGCTTCGAATAATTCGACTTCGAATCTTCAAACTGTCACGTCAAATATCAAATTGTATCGAAGTTTCGAAGCTTCGAATATATCGAATTATACCACCCCTAGACTGGACTTCATCGTGAAATATTTCGTCGTATACATAAAGCAAAATAGAACGGAGAAACGGAAAACGCGAAAGTTGCCAGATCTAATAAAGCGATAACTTTCACTGTCTTCTTCCGAGCGGTATAAATTTAATCCTCCCGGTGTGTCCTGTCCTCACCGTCGCCACCGTATATATCTCGTTTCAGGAGAATCGCAAGAGGTCGTCCGAGTTACGTTCGCGGCGCAAGTTTTAAACACGTCTCTTTTGGGCGTTGCACGCCCGCTTTAACGAGGGGTTTCGTCATGCATGGTTATTTCCAATTAGTCCTCACCGCGAGCGTAACGCGCTAATAAACTATTTAATGACGGCCAATTAAAAGTGAACTTTGCGGACGCAACGGCGACGTGGCTGCGAAATCACGGGAGTTTTGCGCCAATCGCGGGCAATACTCCGCGCGAATAGCGGGCGTATCTAAATCGTCGCCCGGCGTACGCGAGACGTGTAAACTCAGGGCGAACTCGTCAACGGCTATAGCCGTTTAATGATAGCCAATTGTGAGGGAGGGAGTGTCTGGTGAACGCTCTCCCCGTCGTAATTATGGCAAATTGGAAAACTTTTCGAGCGACTATGACGACGTTTGCGACGTAAATTGTTGCACGAACGACGACACGAGGAGCGCGGGAAATTATGAATTTGATGAATTACTTTCACGATCTTCCCGCTGCGTTTTTAAACGAAACTTTACCTTACAGCGTGCTACAACGGACGCCATTCCGCGCGATTTTCGTTACGTACATTAATACGTACATTTTTTTTTATTTCCGCCACGTTGCGGCATCCCCGACGAGATATTTTGCCAAGTGAGCGCGTTAAGATTTTTGTTTCACCCATTTCGCACACGTGTGCGCGCGCGCTCGTGTTCTCTCTTTTTTTTTTTCTATTTTCTGCCACGTGTGAGCATTTGTTTGTTTATTCCGCACGGGGTAATTCGCAGCAATCCAATAAATCCACGATTGTCATGTAGCAACTCTGCGCGCCGGCCGGGGCAATAACGATATCGCGCAGCTCGTAACGAGATTTCGCGTAGCTGAAGGCGAGCGAATACGGAATTAGAAGAAATTCTATTGCGTTCCATATTTAATCACCGGCATTGCCGCCGGAAGCAGTTTAATTCCGCCGGGAAAATTGTAAAAGTAAAGAGCGCGCGCCCGTGCGCGGTCATTACCACGCCGTCGTTCTGCATTTTATATTTCCGCGGATCTCACGGAATTACATTTATAGTATTAATCTTGGCGCAATTCTCCATTCCGCGTCGTAAATAAAATTTCCCCCCTCCCGCATCGAATTTAAATCGGTTTACAGGGGAAGAGGGCAGGAAGAGGTTGTACGGGTACACACGCGGAAGATTTGATAACGTTAAATAGAGCGTTTTACTTGCGCTGCCGGCGATTCCCGGCGGAGAATTTTACGCCGTTTCGCATCCCGCTCTTTAGAATCGCAGTCGCGCTTTCCTTCTTTAAGTTTCAATGGCCGATCGATTCCGCGTAAGTGAACTCTCAAACCGTTATCGTAACATTTCCATTATTCCGTCATTTCTATGTGACGCTATTTCCTGCGCGTCGTACTTTTGCGATTTCTTATCTAAGTATCGGCTACTCCTCTTGGCTAACCGGCTTCGTATTATGAGAGAACACGTTGGTGATCCAACGAGGCTATTCCAACGAAATCGACGTCAATTATGCTGAATTAATCCCGCGATATTGAGTCTATTGGATTCGGCCGATCATCGTGGTAAATAAATTCAGATCCTCTGTAATATTGGATTGTCTCGTCATACAAATGTACGCGCGGGTGTGTCTTTTTTTCCTCTTTCGTTAACGGCGTCAACGCCCTGCTTTTCATTGCTCAATAACAAGCTATGTGGACGTCATTTCATACGAGGTGCTTGCACAAACCAATAGTTATTTGGGGGAAGGGGGGGGGGGGCTGACGGAAACGTCGAAAGCTTGATAACGAGTCCAGAATTTGAATACGCGCGTATCGGAAGGGCGAGGTAATAATTACTTGTCAGTCAAAACTCGGGACACGCATCGCGCGTGAGTTTTGTGAAGCGACCAAATTAATGTACTTCGTGATTCTACGGAGTCGAAATCAAGGAATTCGCCGGTAAATGAAGTAGAACGCGTATCCCGTACATCTTATCGCAGTAATATACAGGATGTTTCGGATCAACTTCGCAAAAACTTCATGAGGGCGTAAAACAGATTGAGATGAGCAAAAAATTATATACTATTTTGCAAAAAAAAAAAAAAATGCAAAATTTCGAGTTATTAATTATTGAAAATGCCCATGTATAGTGGCTTCCTTTGTTTCTCCATGTATCTGGGACACCCTGTATATTCTAGGTAGATAATTATCGAACGTGCACGTTCTTAACAAGCTAAAGAGTCATTGTCTCACGGTATTTTGTTCGCTTTGCCATCGTTATAACTCTACGTGCAATCGAAATGTAATTTAATTTCTCGTCGTTACAGAAAGAGAAATTTAATCTCTTTCTAGTATTACGATTGACATTTCGATTAAGCTTCGGCAAAACTAAAAGACGTAGAATCGTATATAAACGCACGGCAAATGGAATACGGGTTACGCATTCATACGATATAATTAGGAACTTTACGATCGTTTTCTTAACATTGTCATAGATGTTGAAGGCGAAATAAATAAAACGCATATGTTCGATTTTCTCCGCGGGCTTCGCAAATTTTCGCTCTCACGTCATTACGTCAACGAAATCTTTCACCGACATAATGAAGATAACGAGAGAACTCGTTCCGGCTTTTCAACGATCCCCAAAGACCATCATTAAACATTGATCGTGTCTGCCTTCCTTGTTCTACGATGGTCGAGGGATTTACAAACCCTCTTAAGAGGATATTAATCGACCAGCTAGAAGCCGTAATTGGGACAAATGCTGTTTTCATGTTTCCTACCTTTCCCGATTTTGTGCTACATAATGCGCTCATTCGTTTAAAAAGCACGACAGACACAAATAACTATTTTGTTTTAACAGCAAATTAACGTGTCCTAAGGACAAATTCACTCGGCAGAATATTTTCTATCCCGTCAACAAAACTGTTTCTGCTTCAATTACGAATAACTCGCTGATTCAGTTATACCAACTAAATGTTATCGTTGCCAAAACGAAAATGCAACGACGACTTCTTCGCTGGGACAGCAAAATTCTTCTCCTTGCGTGAGCGCAAGAAATGAGGACTACGTTTCAATTGTTGCGACGCGTCTGCTGACAGTATCTCGAAAAATAAGTACAGAGTGCACTTGCCGGTGGCGCTATAGCGGGTTCGTAAAAGTCACGTGCCACAGCCGGACTGTGACTAATATCAAACTCAATCGGCGTCAAACTTTACTTCCGGGATGAAAGAGACGGACGTTTGTTCTCTGGCGAGCGGTTGTCCGCGCGCGCGTAAAGTAACACCGCGAAATACATCCCCGAGACTTCACGGTAATCGGACAACGGTGCGCAAGAAGCTTACTCGTACAATGTTGGGGTCTTCTGCCCCTCTCTCTCTCTCTCTCTCTCAGTTATATCTTCCGTGGTTCTGGAGCATCACGCGATACGGCCGGAACTCGGCGTCGACGGTTATTGTCGTAGCACGTCGCGCTCTGCCGCTCCTCGACGTAAGGGAAGGTCGCGTTAAAGCGACTGTCCTATCGCGTCTTGCTCGCTCTTGCGCCAGAATCCCAACGTCGAATCGCGGGGAAAATCATTTCGCAGAGAGAGAAAGGAGGGAGAGAGACGCGTAACAACCCGGCGAGTCGTGAAATACCGAAGGTGTAAGAGCGGAAATGCGGATGGCGGCGAAACTGCATCGCGCGGCGCAATTAAAACGGGACTCCGGCGCAGAACGAAGTGTCCATTTCCTGCTCGGCGTTAATTGAAAATGCAGTTATGTATCATCCTCTCGACGCGATGAAACGGCTCGAGAGAGCCAGAGAGGCCTCCAGGGACGATGCCTCGTGGCAATTTGCCAAGCTGTTACTACTCGAACGACTTAGAACACGGCGAAAGGATAAGCCTGTTTTTCTGCATTTTTTAAGGGACGCAAGAAGTTGGTCGTAAAAATTCATTCGGTCGCGCGATAACTCAAGTCGCCGGTTCGTACCGAGGAAGCATACCTTTTCCCTTCTTTCCTACGTAAGAAAGGACATTAGGACAATCGTCCTTGTGAATTTTGGATTTTACCCTCCCATCGTGTCGAACCCGCCACCTGACGCCCCCATCTTTTATCTGTCTGACGCAGTGACACAGTTACCGTTCTCTCTCTCTCTCTCTCTCTATCTCTCTCTCTCTCTCTCTCTCTCTCTCTATTCATCTATTTCTCTTGTATCCGCGTGATTCCCTCTTCTCGTGTGTGTTGTGTCGAGTTAAGTCTTAAACTTCGGAAGCGGAATCTGGATTAAGACGTTCGCTAATGCCAGCCACAGTTCGCGCTCTGATTCACCTTATTCGAGCACTTTATATGAATAATTGCCGTCGTTTTAAACGTTACACACGAACTTGGCGAACTTTCGCCTAACTCGTTTCAGGCATCAGATGAAAATCGTAAATCTCGTTGCGCGCCGTGAGGTACGTTGCGTGTCGAATTGTTTGCGCTTACAATCACGAGCCAAGAGATGAATGTCTTCGTGAATCTCTTTCTTTCCTGCCTCTCTCTCCGACCGGATCGAAGTAAACTTTCATAAGATACACGATTAAAATTCGAGCACGTCGCGATAAAAATTTACGTTGCTCGTGACGTAAAAAAAAAAAAAAAGGAAAAGAAATCGCCAGAGGGTCGATCTTATTCTACCTTCGTAGGGCGGAATGTCGTTCGGCGGAAAGTTTAAGTGCCATCCGCCGGGGCAAATGCAAAAAAAAAGCGCATGCATGGAATTTGAATCTGACTCACCCTGAAACTCCTTTCGCGCTGCGCTGACAGAGGTGACGATGTTTGCGACGTGTCCCAACACCGTTGCGAACAGCAGCAAACCGAAGAAAAGCTGACCAATCACAAAGAGATATTCGCCCTTGCTTCTCGGTCTGGAAGAAAAAGAGGAGGGAAGAACGCGGATGAACACATTATGTCGTTCCACCGATATTCATATTTTTTCCCTTCGACACGTTCAATCGAGATAATCGGCCGGCTCTTTCACGCGAAAAGGTCCAATTCGACAATATCTCTCTTCGAAAATGCAAATGTGAGTAAAGCGAAAACACGTTCTTCCTCCGTACCATTTTTCGATGTTTTCCATGCCTTTATTAAATAATCATTCATAATAGACGTAGCGCCGTTTTCGGACCTAATAAGAAAGCTTTCGGATAGAGATTCTTTGTTCGACGAATACATCGGCACGGAAACGTTTTCTCACGCCGGCGTGGATTCCTCTATTTTAAGTGCGCCAACGAAAATACCGACCCATTTGCTCGCACCGGCCGACTCTTTTTTTGCCCGCCCGATTATATGATTCTCGGCCAGCCGGGTCGGCGATGAGAGATAATGACTCCGAGTATTCATTTTGCGTCGCCGAGTATCGGCGTATAATTCCGATAATTTCACTCGTTTTCCCCATGGGAGCCTTCTGATGTGAAACACGACGGATTCCGACGTGTACGCGCGCACATCGTGAATTTAAAATAAACGTCATTGGACGAGAGAGAGAGATCGGTGTAATCGCGTAATGCATTTTCGAGCGGCGCTCGGTAAAATACCGCGAAAAGGAATAGACCGTCGATCCGTGTGAACCGTGTGCGTTCCGTTCAGACGTTTTTCGGCGGCGGTTCGCATATTTCGTGCGCGCATCCACATGCCGGATTTTATGAAAAGCTACATTTCGCGCATGCTGCAGCCACACCGCGACACGCCGCGTTATAACCGCGAGTGGCGGTGACGATGTGTCCCCGGCGCGTTTTTATTAAAAACTGATCGCGCGCGGGAATGCGTAGAATTACGCGCAGAACGCTATATGCGGTTAATGATATCGAAATCCCGGCGGGTGTACTGCAGTGGAAGCGCGGACGTGAAATTAAAATAAAAAACGAGGGAGAAAGAAAAATGATGGGAAAAGCGGCGTTCTAACAATCCCCCCGATGACGTTGCGCGTGCGTTTGATATTCTGCTTTTACCGCTGCGCCGTGTACATCGATTTGAAAATAATGCGCGTTATAATGTCGTAAAAGCTATTCTCGGGGGCTGTCGCGACGTTAAAAAAACAAAAATAGGATAATACCCGAGGAATTACGCGCGGATGGGACACGCGAGAAGACTATCGTGTCAAAAATTGCCGCATAATTGCGGCCGGCGTTTACGAAATTTTCTTTGCGCCACACGACTAAATCGCTGGCTATGCATTTACGCGCGTCGCACATTTTTATCTTATGCGTAATTTACGAAAACGAATGAAAAAATTCTGCGGTATGAAAACTTCAGCGAGAGGAACGTAGCGCGAGAGGGAATTTGAACGTTTGAGCGAATAAAAGTTTGCGTATGCGCGAGCGATCTTTTTTTTCCGTCGCTTTTTGCGATCTTTCGAACGCAGGAAGCGACCGATCGTGCGTCCGCATCTCGTACGTCTCCCACACTCGAAATCCTCCCGCAATAACGCGCAACGAGATTTATTCGAAATAAAAAAAATACCTGGGCAGATCACCGATGGTCGTCAGAGCAAGAGTGCACCAGTAGTAGCTCTGCAGATACTGCTTCACCACGTCCGCCGTTTCAGAGTCGCTGAACACCCAGTTCTTACTGCCGAAGCCGTTGTTCTTATAAATAATGTGATAGAGGCACCCGTTCCAGTGAAAGATCACCAGTAAATAATGTATCAAGGAGGTGGAGCGAAACAAATTCGGGTAGTTCGTGTGTCGCTCGGTCCTGTCCATGAACGCCCAGAACCTACGTCAGAGGCAGAGAGAGAGTCGAGAAAATTGGCAGGAAATTCCGGCGGTCGCGGCGATAAATTTCGGAATTCCTCGTGGAACATCGCGGCCAGGATCTCACGCGAGGCGCAACGAACGTTTTCGGACGGCCGAGCGAGAGTTTCTTTTAATCTCCGTGCGCGGATGGACGCGCGTGAACGACGACGAGGAAGAATCCAGGTCGCCGCGAGGCCTTCAACAGGTTAAAATTCGCTTTCCGTTTTCAGACTTCTTGTTTTATTTATTATTTACGAGTGCTGCGAAATTCCGTTTCGTTAACGCGCCGCCCCTTCGATTGGCCGTCGGTGGTCGGAATGATGGCGCTACGAAACGACGCTCGATGCGGAATTTTTCACGTTCGTAGGAAATACGGCGATTCTCTCACGCGTTGCTCCAGTTAAACGATAATGTTGAAAAGCAACACGCCCACGGTTGTTCGTTTAACACCTCTCTTTCTCTTTCATTCTTCTCTTGCTTTTTGTTCGACATAACCAGATCGTCGATGTTTGCACCGGCATGTAAACGTTCACGCGCGAAAGATCAGTGCCGAATTACCGTGACTTTACACTCAAACTTTCACAATCCTTTTCAATCTCGGCTTAGCCCAAACAAGTCTCGCTCGGTGGTGCTCCACGGAAGGAAATCCGAACTTTTCACGCTTACACACTCCCCAGAATCAATTATAGCGCGGCGAGCCGAGACGAGAGGAAAAGAAACCCACAATATCGCTCGATTTCGTCTATTCACCTCGAATTCCTGTATTTGACTTGTCGAGATGGAAAGAACTGCGCGTGCTTCTCGCGGATATAAAAAAGTACCCATTCGTTCGTTGCGCTCCGCTTAATTCCGCGCGAGAAATAATTGTTTCTCGAATACGCACAGATTTCATCATGCATTGTAATTCATAATTTTTATGCTATATAAAAGAAATTAAAATTCTATGCGAAACATAAAGCTGTACATAGAATTCTATATAGTTAATTCTACATAGTTTATACGTTACGAAAACTAAAGAAATCGTAAAGAAATAGAATAAAGTGCAAATATTGTAAGACAATTACCGGTAAATTTTTACGAGTCTAAAACTTCGCAGCATACTGTTAAATCCTATAGATAAGTATAAAAAGTCGAGGGGCAGCAGGCACAGGATGTCTATGTAAAACGTGGTGCTGTTTGTGTAATGATTTCTTAGTTTCGTGGCGTCGGTTTGCAGTACGCCGTCTTCCAAGTATCCCGTTCGAATGTGAAATATTATGTCGAGCACGTATAAAAAATCCGAGAAGTAGTCCAGGCAGAACCATACCCAACGGGTCTCTCCTGCATTTGCAAACAGATACAACTTTCATCGCAATGTGTACAATATGTATGTTCATAATCGTTCTTTATGACGCTTTTCAGTTAATTTCGAGAATTTAACAACTACATTTAACAACTACATTTAGCTCTATTTTGTCTTCTTATAAAAATTATATAAACTCTCGAAATTTAATTCGTTAATTTTTGTTTTGTTTTTTATTCGGTTATAACTCGAAAGCTATTGGTGTTTGGCTACCGAACGCTATTATATTTAGTTCCACTTTTTGTGTTTGCGAATTGCAATTGTGAAAAAACGATTGCTCTACGATACTCAACGAAATATATATTTTGCTGATATCGTTATTTTCTATTTAATTCACAAATTATTTTATAAATTATTGCCCGCTACATCGGCGGCGCTTTAACATTTAATTAAAGTAGACGTTAAAGTTGAACGTTTTAACGAAAATTTAATTCCCTTAATAACGTTTGAAACTCTTGGATATAGAATGTCATCAAGAGCAATTCACAGTTTTGGAATGCTTCCACACCGATAAACTAAAGAATATACACGGAGGCGTAATATAATTCTCATAAGAGCGTTTTAATTTACTTTTTAGAATATCCGTCCTGCCGTTACGCTCGCTTCCTGCAGAATGCGTTCAAATTCAAATCCATGCACGTTGAACATAATTTTAATTAAAAATATTCCCTTCCTTGTGTTACGCGCGAACATCTGTTTACAGATAAAATAATTGACAGTTGCGACATTTCGAAATGCTGAAAACAACAGATACACTAATATCGCATTTTACACATAAAAATATTGCGCGCGCGAACAGAAAGACAAGATTTTATGCATATATATATATATATATATATTTTGACCTCAAATGCACACATTTGTTAGAACCTCTCGCTCTTACGATTTAATCAACGTAAAAACCGAATCCCCAAAGTTCGCCGGCCTACTTTCAAGATTTAATTAATTTTTTAAGAAAACAGATTAACGGACTTCACAAAGTTCGAGCCCTTATAAATTTCTGATCTCGGCCTAGAAGCCTTACATAAAACGTTCCCTCCCCCTCCTCCCTCCCGGTCGTGCCCGGTAAGGAATTCGTAAGCTGGTCGCGAACTAACCGTTGATCTCCTGGAAGGCAAACCTATAGATGATCACCCAGAAGTTGTAAAGAAAGGCAAGGGAAACCACCATCGACCAATAGTAACAGAGACGTCCCGCAGGATCGAAGATGAAGGACCAGTTCGGCGCACCCGTGCGGAAACCCCTCGATCCTGGTTGCCCGGGATAGCCCCTACTACCGCGTTGCTGCTGTTGCTGCTGCGCCGTGTACCTCCTGAGACAGTAATTCAACGAACGCGCGTTGATTAATTGCCATCGTGTCTGGCCTTGGTTGCCGCTACGTGGCCGATCATTTTTCGTTACTGCTCCCGCCGCGGTGTTAAAAGTATCGGACGCACGGAAGC
Organism: Dinoponera quadriceps; assembly: GCF_001313825.1. NCBI lineage: Eukaryota > Metazoa > Arthropoda > Insecta > Hymenoptera > Formicidae > Dinoponera > Dinoponera quadriceps. The sequence goes on from NW_014555567.1 coordinate 503,527, forward strand.
GGCCGTGGAAAAGATTCGCTCACACCCGCTGCGTGCAGTCGCTCTCGTTCGAGTTTTCAAGATATAAAGATAAAACTGCCATCGCTCAGTTAGGAAGACTCGCGTAATCTCGCGTTGCTTTCGCAAGCAACGAATGCCCTCGCCGCCGGTTGAGAGAGAGAGAGAAATACCTCCAGTTAAGAGAATTTTCGCGGTAGCGAGAATTGAACGATCTTTCGAAACGCAAGATATCTTTAGAACGCCGTCCCGCGCGGTATTAACTAAGCCTCCAAGAAGTCGCTTGAATATTTATGATCTCCCCGCGCGGATCTCTTCGTTATATTCATCCTCCTGGATTTTCAGCCGGCGGATTTTACCTCCCCCCCTTCCATGGAAAGCGAAATTAGCATCAAATTGAATTTTTTCCGCGAATATCCGTCTTTCCCCCTGCCGTTTCGAAATATCTCGGTAACGAGAGTGCCTCCGGCCGGAGGTCGGTCGGACCTTTTTGATATTCGACGATAATTGAAACACTTTGCCGATCGATCCGCGCCGATTGCTAATCGAGTACTCACGTCTCGGTGCCGTTGCAGCTGCTGTTGCTGAGATGATTGACCGACGCCGGTGTATGCAGGTGCGACTGTTCGCGCGATGGCGTGAGCGCAACTGCATACGGCAGCTTAAATCTGCCCCTTAGGTGGTCTCTCCTCTTCGGCTTGCGGCACAGATCGAGCTCGCTCGCTCTCCGGTTCACGTACGTATCGTGAAGCGAGTCGCGTGACGAGCTGAAGTAACGCTGTGAAACAGAGTACACCTGCACCAATTAGGATGCACGAGGGTTTCCGCCGGGTGTGACGTTGACACAACGCGGAAGCCACCCTTTCCACGCGGAACCACGTTCGTGCGTTCCTCCCCCCTCCCCCGCTTTCACCCCGTCTCCTCGTTTCCGGCTGTTGATACGTGCTAATACCGCCGCTTACTGATCCATTTTGCCGCGAATTGCCGTTTTTCGCACGAACACGGCTCGACAATACCGCAGTTGATTAATATATATTCGTCGTATTCTGTTCAACCACTCGCGCACGAGAGTTTGCGGTCGCTATATGGCTGTTTCTCATTTTCCCGGGGATCCTCCTGCACATATTTTTCGCGCTGGTTTATCCGAGTCCTCGTGCAACGTCCGAGCCATCGAGGCATGGCTTCTATGCGGTATCAGAACAGCTCGAATACTGCAAACGTTGCTGTTTCGCTCGCGGGGATTGTTGCTGCAAATTCTTTTTTTTCCGCGTCGGATAGTTCGGCATTAAGCGCGCCTGTCGCGGCGAGTGCTCGCGTGCGGACACGACGCTTTTCACAAGGGTGGATACGATTTGGCTGTACCTTTTTTTTTAAAGCCGACTGAAATATTTAGTTAACGCAGCGTAATTACGAAAACTCCTCTGATCTTTTCTTCATTTTCCCTCTTATTCTCTTATTTTCTTTTTCTTTCGCCACGACGAAAATCTGCATATACATTCGCAGAGATGTGTCATATAGAATTTATTCGTCGGATCTCAAAGCTTCGTTTTAATATTAACTTCACAGTGCTCTTGAAAAGTTTCATGATACAAGAATTCGTGTTTGAAAGTAAAAAACGCGTCTGAAATACGCAACGGCGCTGAGTTACGGAAAAAAACTCATACTTAAAAAGTTGGAATCCTTTCGTTGTTTGAAAAAGAGAAATATGGTCGAGATATGGTAGATAAAGAACGCGAATAGCGTATAGTAACATTCACATTTTCATGCGGGCGCGCGTGCACTTTCCAAATCGCACTGTCCGACTCTCGCCGTGGAATCACGAAATTATTCGTCGGGAAGAAGAGGATTTTCGCGAGAAGGAATATTCGAAGGCCAGGTATCGAGTGACAATTCCGCGGCAAGGTTGCACGCGCACGCACTGGTACCAAGTAGGATCCTCGCTAGGATATTTTCCGGCGAGTGGCAGTGAAAGGAATATTTTATCGCGTGCTCGCGGACGGACCAACCTGCTGTTGATGTTGGTGATAGTAGTGGTGCGTGGGTGTGTGCCGGCCCATGAATTTACCGCTGACGAGGTCCAAGAGGCTCTGCCTCGAGGGTAAAACCCCCCTGGACACGTTCTCCGCGCTCTTGGTGTCATCCTCCTTCTCTCTGCCGCCCCCGGCTCTGCCATCGCCGGTCCTTCCGGTCCTGCCATCCCGGTGCTTCTCACCTCCGCAGCTCAGGGCGGACGCGGAGCCGACGCTTAGGCGATGCCTCACGCCACCGCCAGCCGATGTGATGACGCCTGCAACATCAAACGGAGATTCTTGTAAACGCAATGCTTTTTTAAATAGATCTACGTGGCTTATAGATCTGCGCGACTCGTTCTCTTTCTTTTTTCTCTTTCTATCTCGGAATTCCGACTGCTTATCTTGAAATTATTTTGCTTTCGTTATGCATGACGCGTACCCTCTGCGAGCACCTTTTTCTTATCTATTTTTAGTAGTAAACTTGTATGTATATTAATTACCGTGTACCTCTAATTTGATATCATTATATATGCACACGGATAAAAATAATTTGGCACAGCAAATTTTATGCTGCTGCAGTAAAATCTATTAGTTTATGTGTTATTATATGAACAACAAAAGGATTTATTAAGAGTACTAATTGCTATTCGCCAGATTATTTTGGTAAAAACAAATCAAAAAATGTAGAAAAATGGAGAAAAACACTATTTTGTTCTAACAGCAAATTAACTTGTCCTAAGGAAATTCATTCAGCAGAATATTTTCTGTCCTGACAACAAAACAGTTTCTGCCGTAATTACGAATAATTTACTAAATTAGTAATATTAACTAAATTTTATTGTTAACGTAACGAATATGCAATAATAACGATGGTTTCACTACACAGCAAAATTATTTTTCTCCGTACAAATTCTTTCTGATGGAATGTAAGGTTTAAGCAAGCATTTTCATCGTTGGAGTTAATATAACATGCGACGTTTGTTTCACGGAACAGTCGCAACTCTCGTAATTTACATTTTACATTTAAGATTTATGATTATACATCATCTCTCGAGAAATTTAATAAGTTTAGCGGAACGTAGAATATTCCAGTATCGAAGTCGCGATTGTCTAGTGGGACACAAAGCTGTGACACTGCTATCCTGAAAAAGGGCATAATAAAGCTTTGCGTCGGTACCACCTGTGGATGTGATGACGCCCACAGCGTGAGAGAGATTCCGGGGCGAGTCGGATGATCCCTTTTTCGCGTCTCATGAGTGTAGAATTTCCTGCGTAACGAGGCGTAACGAGGAGTAAAGCGCAACGTGCACGAGAATAACGTAGAGACCGACGTGAAACATAAAAAGTGGAAAGTGATTAATTATTTCTTTTGTTCAAAACTCGATCTTGGAGATTTAATTTCAGTATGAAAAGAAAAAGAACTTCAAGTCAAGATTACACGGTTTTTTCTATGCGGGAAAAACTGCTGAAACTCCATAAAAGAGAAGAGAATCTTGAAACTTCTTTTTTAGATTTCTTAACTCGGACTTCTCACACTTACTTGTCATCCTTATATTGTTTATTCTTTATTAAATGAATGATACGTGAATTTACGTTGAAAATAATGCCGACTCGGTGCCGGGAAAACTCGGGGCTAAGCATTGCGAGGATCACGTCGGGAAATGTGAAGAGGAATAAGCGAATTTTGCGGAGGTGAAGCGTCCCTGCATTATCTTCGTGTGCGATGACACCTGCAACGTCAAAGAGACTGCAACGGAGCGAGTCTCGCTTTCTTGCAGCACGAGAGATTACGGCTCATCCACTTTTGCTAGATAGTAACGAAGCGTGACATGATAAGGGCGTAAAATCCGAGCCAGAGAAAGCTCGCTTCCGTTTTGAATCTGTTTAACCGGGAATAAATTCTCAGATAAGGTCTATCCTCCGAGAATACGAATCACGATTTCTTCCCCGATCGAAATCGCGCGAGATCTCTTCCGTATTTCCATTTTCGCCGCGGAACAATCGCAGAAATGTTCGAGTTACGAACGAACGAGATGAGCGTCGCGAAATGTCCTCGCGCCGCGAATGAGAAAACATTAATTTCTCCAATCAACAAGTTTCGAGACTACCCACTTGCACATGTTTACAGACCTGATGTTAAGTAATAACCTCACAAATTCGTTAGCACGATGGAGGTATATAAACTCGTGACAGGAAATGAGAGAGAGAGAGAGAGAGAGAGAGGAACTCGCGCACCGCCGTAGGGAAGCCGGACGGTGGGAAACGAGGAGAACGGCGAGAAGAATAATTACATGAAAGACGAATGAAAATACGTGACCGAGACTCGTTCGCGTTAGAGTAACTAAGTGTTACTCTAGAAGCGTCATAACGAGATTCCTGCTCTCTTCTAGTTGTTTCACAAATAATCTTGCGCGCTGCAGCGTCCTCCATTAAGATGGCCGGGAAAAACGATCGCAAGAAAATCTGCGCCGACGTTCTCTTCATTACTCTCCCCTGTTATTTTCTCGTTAATATGACGGCACAGAATGCGCAAAACAAGCAACGGGAGAATTTGGCTCGAACATGAGCCAAAGAAAGAGCTTGCGAATTTATGTTCGATAAAGGCTCGTTGACGAGTGTTGCCGTTCCGGTACCTCATTCGGTCAAATGAGGAGTGGTCGCCAGATGATTTTTTTTTTAATTAAAGCGTATTATTGCTATTTACGTAGCAGGTATATCGAACTTTAACCGATTACCCACATTTCTTCGACAAGCCAAATCCGAGACGTTTCAGAATGACATTTTATAATGCTTTACAGCGTAATGACTGTACCTTTGTCGCGCTAACTTTGATTACAGAAACAATATTTTCGTCAGTACAATATAGTAAGAATAGGTAAATATGAGCGGCAGACAATTCCAATTACGGTGGAAAGTCTCGTTAAGAAGGTCTCCGCGCTCCAGCGACGGTACAGTGGACATAAAAGTAATTGCTTTCTGGCAGTCGGGAGAATTAATAGGATAAGTTTCGAAGTGAAAGAACTAAGATAAATTTAAGCACTTAGCGCGAGAGGTATGTAAGGCAAAAAATTTAAAAACGACGTTAAACGTCGATTTACTTCGACATCATTATAATAGAAACGTCGTCTCCGATCTCAACTCCCTTTTTCAAAAGATCTCCCGATTTTTCGACGAAATAATTCACCGAGGGGGGAGAAGAAAAACTGTCATCAAAAATTAACTTTAACGTGTTTCTCGCGCAAGTTTTATGAAAATCGCAAGCACTCGGAGAACGGGATTCGCTTCACTCGAAATATGTGCAAACGAAATGATTTTAGATCGACCAAATGGGAAGTTCCGATGAATTATGCGCAGCACGCCTGGCGGTCATTATGGCAGAGGACGAATTAATTCTAGTCGGGAGCTGCGTCGCGAGAGGTTTATTCGCTCCGAGCACGACGTGGCCGATGCTTTGGACGAGGACCATTGTACCGTTCTCTCAAAGACCGACAGAACGCAAATATTGTGTTCGGGTAAATGTGCATACACACACGGCATACATACAGCCCCGGCACGATAAGGCCAGGTCGACAATGAGAACGCCACTCGCCCAAGAGAATTTACACATTTTCCTGCCGCGCACGTTCTTTATTCCGAACTTCATCGATCCGGTGAACGTCCGTCCCTTTTCCTCCTGACCGTCCGGTAATACCCGATCCTTCCGACGTAGGCGACGATTTGCGCGGCGTTGCGCGCGTTGCGCATTTTAAAACGTTAATCAAAAACAAAAGGGGAACGTCGGGGGCGCGACCCCATAAACCGTAATTTACGACCATTATGCGCCGCTCACGGCGAGCCCTTTTAGCTCTTTTTTTTCCCTCAACTTTCGAATCTTTTATGGATCTCTTGGCGAGTTCGCGGCGTGGCGTCACTCGGTATTCCAGAAGAGGGGGTTGTTTCGACGTACGTCACGTTTAATCGTGATTTATCGTGAGATAGAAATTGTGCGATACGAAAAGCGGAATTTTTTTACTTCAAGTTCGGATTTCATCGGAGTCGTAAAAAAATGTTTTATGACCGCGCACGTTACTTGCTGTTTGTTTCCTCGCGTAAATAAAAAGGAAACAAAAAACAAAAGGGAAAACATATCCGGCAATATATGCATGTTCTTGTGCCAGTGCAAGCGCACATGTACGTGCATTTGAACTTGAACACGTGCCTTAAGATAGGTGGTCGGTCAAATCATTCTTTTAGGAATCCTTTTAACTTTTAGTTGAATATTGATGGAAATTCTATTTACACGCGTCTGTAAAGTTACAAAATTGCCGACTATTCGGTAATTGAAGTATTCGAAACTAAAAATAACATTTTTATGTGTTCTTTCAGGTTAATATCCTATTTTTAACTTCAATTTTTATTTCTTCTAGAGCATATCTAGGATTTTAATGAAAAACTACTATGATATTAAGGACTAATATAGAAACATTAAACAATAATTCCTGAATTATTGATTATTTTGTTTTGAAAACACAGCCGTTGGCAATTTACAATTTAAAATAATACTCGCGACATATGTATATGTACACATATTTAAATATTTACATACCATTTTTATTATGTATGCACTTCTATTAGTTAAACTGACGTATAAATAAATTATTAATAAGAAAAATAAAAAAATAAATAATATCTCGTTTTATAATATTGTGTATATATTTATCCTATTAGTATATATCCTATTGTGTATATATTTATCCTATTTTCGCTCCAAATTAATATTTATTACTTAGATAGTCAAATAAAGTTACAGGAAAGTATTCTTTCAATAAATAATAAACTTATATAGGATCCTTTAATATTTCCATCGAAAATATCCGGCATTCTACGGCCCAACTATCTTAAGAGTGAGATTAAGAATGAGATCAAGAGAGAGTGAAGATTTTGGCCGCGCGATTTCGCTAATCCGAGAATTTGAAGTTCGTATGCCAAGCCATGTCATTTCCGGAAACCGACCGTCTCACGGACGGACGACTTCTTCCCGTGAAGGATATATTCGCTTTCCGAACTTTTCCGAACGAAAATATCGCGATTCCAATATCCGTCTGCCGCCAGGTTCTCGTCGGCTGCACCGTTCTGTCGCTAGCACAGAAGAAAAGTAAGTTTAATGGTGACGCCGCGGCTAAACGGAAATCCCCGCGACGGGGAAATCGAGAAAGCGCAGCGTCAACGAGAAGCGAGGTAAAGTTAATTGCCCTTCGTCGCGACGTGCTGGCGGGGAATAGCAATGATATAAACGAAATTGAAAGAGTATCAACACGAGACCCTTGGAAATCATCGTTACGTTCGATACAATTGAATGCGCCTCTAGTATCTGCCTCTTTATGTAAAAGTATTTTACGCGATGCGCTCCAGTATCTTTCGAATTTTGCTTTAGGTATTTTCGGATCAAACGAATCGTGTAATTTAACGCTATATCTGACAGATTGATAACAGTAAATATTTAATCGCGCGGAAAAGGTTGAATATATCAAATTAATCAATAAAATAATAACTTTAAATTATTTGGTAAATAACTGTAATGCATGATACGTAAATATTCATAGACACGGGGCACTTGATTCGGAACGGTGTAAACTGAAACTGCACAGAGAAAAATAATCCTGCTGTTGTAGCGAAACCACAGCGTTGCTGTTGCATATTCGTTGCGACAGCGATAAGATTTAGTTAACATAACCAAATTAACGAATTATTCATAATTAGAGGAGAAACTGAAAATTAGAGCAGTTTAGTTGCCAGGATAGAAAATTTTGCCGAATGAATTTGTCCGTAGAATACATTAATTTGCTAAGCAATTTGCTAGAACAAAACAGTGTTTTCCTACATTCACTAATTCACTTTTATAGCAATAAATAATTTGTAGATTCAGCAAATAGCAATTAGTATTCTTAATAAATCGTTTTGCTGTCCATGTGGTAATTGACAGATTTTGCTGCGACAGCATAAAATTTATTGTGCCCACAAATGATTTTTCTCCGTGTGCAGAACACATTATGAATATCTGCGCTCTTAGACAAAGTATCAGTTGATTTATTGCCAACTATATACGAGCGGAGAATATTTGTATCTTCTTTTTTATCACTTGGCGCGCTGCCCGGCACAGGCCGCTAGTTATAAATCGAAGATTTGCCGTAATGCCGAGGGGTAAGAATACCTTAAGAAGGATCTCGTCATCGAGCGTTACCGCACGATCGAACTGCTGACCCGTAACGAAAATGTCAAGCCGCGAACCGGATAAGGCCTAATGCCACATATTGTCGGCGAGACAATTTCGTATACGGCGCTGGGGCGTAGAGGACATGGAGGTAACATCGATCGTGATGCCCGTTCTAGGGGAAAATGAGAAATTGTCACGAAATTACATATCGTGTCGCGCAGGATACACGCTGCAAATCCGGCCGTAACACGCGCTCATTTCCGAATAATGCGCGTACGATGTCCATGCGTGCAACTGTCTATTTTCATTAAACAGTCGCGCACGGTCTTGTCGTTGCGCATTGTGCGGCGAAAATTGCATACGTGACAATCGGGATGTTCGAGGGATGGCACCATCGTAATTGCGAATTTAAGACCGATCGTTCTCGACGACGACTCGCGCGCTTATCTCTCGTTCTTTCGAGAGAATCGCGCATGTGTCGATGTCGAACTGCTAACAAACAGCTCTCGCTCCTGCCTTCGTTCCGACATTCGAGATTGAGGAAATGAGAAAAAAAAGGAATCAAAGACTCGAGGTGAAATTAAAACGGATGTTCGCTCTCAACGGGACGAAGAACGCGCGGCAGAAATTTCATTCCGGCGTGTTTTTGACACTGCGTGACAGGCACAAATGGAACTCGGAAAAAGGAGCGCGGCAAGCGGAACAACAATATTGCAGGTAGGCGATGCGTCCAGCCTTGCCGATATATATGGGATCGGGCAAGCTTTCAGAGGTGCTCCGAAAAATGTCGGCTTTTTTCGGAAACCAGACGCGATTCAAAGCGCAGGAACGTTCGAGAAGAAACGCACGAAACGCGCACTCGATAGTCGATATGGATATGTAAAGATGAATTCGTGTGCGACGGGCCAATTGGAAGGCAGACCGAATGTAGCACGTTGCATTTGCACCAGAGCGCGGACCGCTTCCGTCTGAAATACCGTTAACGTTATATGGCGACGCGTATACGTCGGACTACATAAACTTCGGTAGCGAAAGTGTCGGTGCATTAGTCGTGCGTTATCGAGCGCGTAAAACGTGAACAAACAAGAGAATTGGGAAAAAAAAAAACAAGAAAAATAGCGGATCATTTTCGAGCGTATGATTCCGATCTATTGAACGGAGCGACGGGAAAGTAAAAACGAGAAACGCTGGAAGGGTTGTTTGAACCGTTTTCTGGCGAAATTAAAATTTAAACAAATTTTTCGTATTTTTCCGTCAATCTTGGTAGTGACATCCGTCGAAATTCAATCATATTGATCGAAACCCCGATGCAATTTAATGTACGCTTACGAATATACACCGCCGGAATGTGTCACAACCATGCCATCGAAATTTGCAAATGTACCGCTGCGTTATCAATCACGTAACCATTAGTTGGGGATTAGAAAGCCCCATTAAAACTTACTACTGATTAAAGCTGATCCACCAGTACTTCAGATTAATGTCGCAATTTGCGACGTGCACTCGACGGTAGCCACTGCACTGTTATCGCCACTAACATTAATATAATGCGCCTTGCAGCGGCGATAGAATCAATATGCTTCGCACCGATAACAGTTCGTATCGCAGGAGAAGCCATTCTGCTAATCGTTCGCTGCAGAGTCCGCGCACCGAAGGTAGTGGTAAACGCCAGCGCATAACCTGAGCTAACAGAGTGGTAGCGATAATAGTAAATTGCGAGACCGACGCTACAGTATTTTCAGCACCGACGTGCCGCGATACGCGGCGTAAATAACATGCACGCACGAGAGAGAAGAAATTTTATAGTTTGCTTGCAAGTTTTTGCATCGAATCACTTTCAATCGGATCGACTTTCAGAGAGACAAGCTTCGACCACGTTGTAACGAATACAGCTAGCGAAGCATGATAGCACGTAATAGTAAATTCGCTTTGACGGTATAAACGTCTTTTATTTTATAAGCAAATAACGCGACAAGAGAGCGAAGCTCGTAGGAAGAACGGAAATATATACGCGAAGACGACGAGACATGATACAGAAATATTGCGAAGGAAGTCTGAAGTAACGTCTAATAAGGACGAGTTGTGTGCGGATGGAATTAGTACTTGAATAGCACGGCGTGGCTCTTCCTGGAGAAACGTATCTACATTCCGAAGGCAAAATCTTGCGTTACGTCAAGTTCCGCGAAACAAAAGCCAAAGGTACTTCGCTTTTTTGAGAACGGAACACGTCAAACGAATGCGACGAGATCTCCCCGACAAATCAATTGAAAGGGACCTTCTTCCGCGCGTGCATCGTCTGAAGAATTACATTTCGACGTTCCGTATTTCGTAATAAACGTCGGTTTTTTTTCCCCCCACGGAATTCGGAAACTGCGAGGACCGTTGGAATTTATGTATGTATGGATTTTCGAATGAGCTTCGAAATTTTTCGGCAAATTAACTTTAGAGGCAGGATAGCAGCGTTATCTCATTATTTAAGCTTGTTATCAGTATTATCGGATCCTGTTGCGCAAATTTGGATAATAATGAAGTAACGTTATATGAAAGTTCCCTCGCCCGCTCCCTCTTTAATTAGTTAATATGCAGACGCTCCGCAGTCATGGAAATTCATGAATATTATCTTCTACCATGTAGCTAAATGCTTTTTTTAGGATGCTTCTCGTATCCCCTCCTCCCTTCCCTCCCGCCGCGTTAGAAATTCAAATAGGCCGCACCACGAATCGGTTGATAACTTAAACCTTGCGCTCGCTCGGGTCAATCGGAAACAAGTTAATCGCGTATCACGCGTAATTACTAAATGCAATTTCGTTCTAATTGTTCATAATTGAACCGCGCCAGGCGCAGACATCGTAACGACTTTTTTTAGCATATAGAGAGGATAGCTGCAGTGCGCGCGCCTCGCTTTTAGTCCAATTATCTTTCCCGACAATTCCGGAGCACCGCAAAAAGATGACGTCTCTCCCTTTCCCTTCGCGAAGCTGTTTATAATTCCAAAACTACCAAACAAGTCTTCTTACACTTCTATTTGCGAGCTTTCTCTCTCTTTCGGGGACACTGTTTAGATATTCGCGAGTTAATATGTCGAGATAAAAAAAGACAAAGCTGTCAGCGTCGTTGATAACAATGGCGATATTAGTACGCGTAAAATAGCCGCAAAAACAAGGACTTAAAACACGCGGTTATCGGCAGTTCCGTTCGATGGAGAGATATTCAAGTTATATTTTTGACGTGTCTATTTTCGCGTTGGACATGTTTATGTCTCAAGTTCCAGATTTTCGCGAAATCGAGCCGTCCAATTTTGCAACGCTCCACATTCGTTTCTTGTTTTGCGAAATTTCGCGAAATGAAACAGTTAATACGCTGAAAATATCGGCAAACGTAGATGTCAGAATGCGCGCCCGTCCAACGGCTGATCGAGTTTTATTTTCTTTTATAAGATTCCGACAGTATAACTACACGATTTGTTAAATCAACGACGAAGTAACGGAATGTTAATTGAAGCGGAAAAACACGCGTGTTTTTCAAAACAATTAATTGGTATTCCGTGAATACCGTCGTAACGAATTTTGTGATATTTCATTTTTAACGATAATCTGTAAGCGGGCATAAACGACCTTAATACGTATCAATAACATCATATTCTGTTACCTGGTAAATTTATAATTCATATTTATGTTTACGTCCGTATTTACGTTCGTCGACAGAATATTTCCATTATGGAGTTTGCTATACCGATGCAATCAAATTAATGCCGCTGTCGACGCCCACTTCAATCGCTATCGTTGTTTATCGTAAGCAGAATAACTTGCGCTCTTGCGCAACTTTCGAGCTAACAATTTTATCTGTTAAATTAATGTATACCAACGTCGAATAGCTTGGAGCTTTTACCGGTGAATAAACAGCCCTTCGTTGTTAAGAGAACAGACGAAAACATTTTTTTCAGCACCCCAGCTTGACGTTTTCGTCAATTCCTCGTCAATTCGCGTTTATTCGCGAAAAAATCAAGCGTGATCGATATTCTACGGGATGACAGATGGCAGTAAGGCCATTTTTTTTTCTTTCTCGACAACGATTTCCCGTATTAAAATTTGCTAATTAAATACACGTCACATACGACGACGGATTGAATATGACTGATAGCGGAGACGTTTTTGACGGCGCTTTCGACTCGCAGAAATAATCAACGTCATATCCCGCAGATTTCATAGTCCGCCTCCCGTCGCTCCACTTCCCACGAGCCCCCTTTTTACGAGATTAAATTCCGGTCAGGGCAAGTTCCAGGCATGGGCGACGTCGGCGACGCGACAACTCGACGCACAAGATCATAATGTCCGAAAAGAGAGAGAGATGGCATTTTTAATATAAATAAATATGTCCCTCGAATACTTCGGATGCCAATCTTTTGTCGGACGACGAAGTGATCGACTTTGTTGAAGATCACCCAGATACTGTATAAACGTTTAACATACATACGTGACAGCGGAGCTTACTTCAAGAATAGCTGTTAGTCGCAATAACGACTCTAATTTCTTGCAGAAATAAATACCAGATGATATTTCCGTTTCTGAAACGTATAGAGACGTGGACGTGTATAAAGCTGAATGTTCGCTCGAGCAATCGAGGTTATATGCTCCACGAAAACCGTCCACTTCGTTTCCCCGAATATTAACACTCTAGACGTGCAAAATAAATAATCTTACTCACCAGAGCAGCTGTATCGCCATTATCTCGATGGTGGCTACGATTGTTCTAGACGATCGGACTCGAGCGGACGCAAGACGATCGGAAAAACACGATCGATTTACGATCACGTCCACTGACTAACGCTAATTAACGCGGCGCGATAATCGCCCGTCACTTTGTACTACACTCACGCGACGTTCATTACGGCGTACGAAACGAGTAAAGAAACGCGGAACACGACGATCGTCTCTTCGCAACTCACAGCCACTCACGATGCAGCAATGGACGACGCTTGAGATGCGACAAATGTAAAATACGCGGCAAGACGTGTAACTGCACGTCTATGCACGGATCTATGCGGTGGCGCGACAGTCGCAAAACACGCGCAAATGGCGAGCGAGCGAGTCAACGAGCGGAGTAGGTATTAGCACATTAACTAACCCGAAAGGCCATTATCGATGCTTGGAGTAGCAGTCGGTAAATTCGACACTGGCCTACTCGCGCGCGGTATTCCCTCTCGCGGAATAACATGCCCCGGCACGAGTGATACGACGAGTCTTGTGGCCGAGCAGAAGTCATCTTATTTACTCCGCTTCGCCGCGCGACGACTGTCCTACGCGAAAGCGCCGGGAGATAAATTCAAGGTGACTACGTGAGTCAAAATACGATTCGCCGCCGTGCCTGCCGAACGTATCTTTATCGTAAGCGTATTTATTTATACGTAAATGAGTATCGGATATGTCGTATTTAGCGATGGGAGAGCATCAGCCAGGTAGTTAATCTGTTTATCAGATACAGTGGTTTTTTTGTTCCTCGACGTTGTTCTCGCGATCAGCACGTATACGCCGCGCACTACCGTAATACCGCTGCCCGCGTGTTCAACGTGAAGTTGCCGACACTTTGAATTTACCGTATGTGAAGCTGGTCGAGCGTCCATTGTTGCATCGCGGAAGCTGGCACGGAAGCATTCGTATCGTCGTGTTCCGCGTTCTTTACTCGTTTCGAGGGCGTGTTTCGTACGTCGAACGTCGAGAGTGCCGTAGAAAGTAACGACCGATCGTCGTGTCGCTTTAATTAGCGTGATCGGCGCGTAGATCGGCCGTGTTTTCGCGATCTCGACGTGCCCTTCGTGCGAATCTAAAATTTCCCGAGCAGCCAGGAAGAGACAAAATGGCCATGTTACGACCAGTGAGTAAATTTAGTTATTTCATATGTCACACCGTTATAGTTTTAATGGCTCGAAAAGAACCGGTTTTTTTAATACTCCGCAATTCTTTCCGGTTTTTCCGCAAAAAACGTTTTCCCCCTTTTCCACATATTTCTCTCTTTTAAAGTGAAAAATGGGAAAAGTGGTTTTTTTTCAAACTACACATATCGCGATGTATAATAAATAACAAGTATTCTGAGCAACGAAGCAGTCGACTTTTATAGAATCACGGTCTCGTTACACAGACTGCGCACACTTGTGACATTTATTTTCGCAGATAATCAGATTTGCAATTACCTATATAATAATTATTCCTGAAATACGCTCTCCTTCTTCATATATCTAATTTCTGGGATAAGCTTTGTTTCCGTATCTATTTATAAAGCTACTACTATTATTATTATTATATTTACGTAATAAAATCATTTTAACTTTTCAGTCATAGTCAACGAAGCAGACCACTTTATGCCCATGTGAGTGACCGGTCTGGAATGATCGGAGCTAGCGAGAGGACAATGGCTCGTGTCATCGGCTGGCGAGTGAATTTATTTATTACGCGTGATTATTCGCGCATTTATCTCGTTCATGGCGATTTGACAATGTCGTTGCGTCATAGCAAGCGCGGACTCTGATACGCGCTTGCTATATAATCTTCTACGTTATTATCGAAGATGTACAAAGACTAAAATGCGTTTCGTCCATATATATGTATCTGCAAACAGAACCGATACTGATTCGTGCTACTCGTAGTTACGAAATATGTTTCGTGTTTCCAGGCGACTTTCAACTCGGGCACGAATACGCGCTCGAAATTCTTTGTACACTTCGATTCCCACAAATACACAGAATACACAGACCATAAATTCGTACGTGTACTTTCCCTACACTGAAATTTCTTCGTTCAGAGACAATTTTTACCCAACAAACATTTATTCGCACACCAATTCTGTCATAATTTTTATCAAAATTCATGTTAAATATTCGCTGGGCCAAAATATCAGAATAAAATTTAAGAAAAGTTTATACGTAAAATTAATCGAATTAATTGAGGAAAATAAGTTCAAATTATTTTATTTCAATATATCTTTAGCACTTCATATGTTTCAGAGCTAGAGAAATTTAATTTCCGGAAGCCTTTTAATTTTAAATTGCATGCAATTAAAAAAAGAATCGTATTTCAATATTGTTAAAAAATTGATTCCAAATCAGTAAATGTCTTGCTATACGAAGCATATGTACGAATCTGTGTAGTCGTCCTTTGTGTACAATTTTACCGTCGCGTTTGTGAGAATCGCGCGCTGCACCGATCACGAAATGTTTCGACCGGTTGGCATTTTATGGTGGGTTCGAATAAATCTGACGCGGGAGATATTCTAAAGTCGATCCTTCGTGTATTCCTTCTCGGAATATTTATGCAGTCACGATAGATCGTAACATCGATCGTATTTCTTATTTCGGATCCGCGTAAGAGGCAAAAGCGGATTTCCATTTATCTTCTGTATTCTTGTTACGATGTTTCGAGATATGTGTATTCGTTCCATAGAACGGAAGATGCCGTTGGCTTTAATGACATCGCCGATGCAGCAGCAGAACGAGGCGCGTTCTTGCGCCATAAAGCTTCATTCTTTTTGTCTTAACTATATCGATGGACTCGCAGAAAAGTATTGGTCCGCTCTTGGCACAAACGGCAGCGGCTCCAATTAGTCTCTTCTTGATAAATCAGTGTCGGACTCCAAAGTTTTTAAGTTCGTATAACAAAGCTTTAGTAGAGAATGAAATACGAAAGCTGTTTTATCTAGAAACTTCTGACAAACTACTACTTCTTATCTACTGGGATTCACATAATTAGTATGCATATTCGCGTAGTTAGTAAACCGGTGAAGTATCATGAGAATAAGTTTTTCTCATGTTTTCAGTTTTTGAAAAAAACAAGTTATTTTATTATATTAAAATAAATATGCATGATGAAAACTGAAATTATTTACTTGCGTAACCTAAAAAAATGACTTTAAAAACGAGAATAGTTTATTTCTTGGAAATAAATAATTTCTTATTTTTAGCACACCATTGCTTATATCTGGTGTCCTAGAAAAAGAATATTCATTTAATAAAGATATATTGTTCTATTGAACGATGACACTATTATCGATAACTAACGCGGACTATCTCGGAATTAATTACGTCATTACCGGACTAAAACTCGACCTCGCTTTCCGGCATCGTTGAAGCGCGACAACGACAATCCCTCGCAACCCCTTGTAAACAGAAGATAGAATCGATCCTTCGAAACATGTGCGCGCGTCTGTTTCGAATAATCGAAGCGATACATTACGCGTACTGAATTCAGAAGTGAAACAAAGTTCGAACCTTTCTCCGACTCTCGACTTTATGTTATGAATGCGTTATATCTTCTGAATCTTGACATTTTGACATTTGACATTCTGAGCTCAGGAAGAAACACGTGTTAATACACAACCCCATGTATAAAACTAATGTTTTACATTATATAGTTACATTAAATTCACGTAATGGTTAAGTTTGATCTAAAACTTTGTAGATAAGAGCATAGCAACAGAACATAACAATACAAGGCGACGATTATATTCTACTAGAACAGTGGAGAAAATGATTCCTTGCGGAGAAAGTTTGGAAATGGAGAATAAAATATTTTCATACGCGGTTGTTGAAAATCGTTGAAGATGAAAAATCGCAACAAAGATATGAATTTTCCAATCTTCCAATATCCAAATCTATTTTCCCGGAAATGAAGTCCTGTTCGAGAAAAATGTTCCCTACCGCTTCGATTTATTTCGACGCGCGACGAATCACCCTATCCGTTTGTATCATCGTTACAGCACCTCGTATTATTTGGAAACTATCAGCGCAGAAACGTGCAGCCTCGTTGTTAGCCGGTATTTTTGGGATGGGGAAAAATTCTATAACGGCCGAAGGTAGGATACGCTATTACTATGAAAAACAAAAGCCCCGGCGAGTGTTTTCTATATCACCTGCACAGAGGGGAGCTTTGTAACGACATGGCACGCGGGATTACAATAGAATTGTATTGCGACCGGCGCGTGCCATTGGTTTTCGTTACGCGTGTTCGCACTTACAACCATTAATTTGAATACGGCATCACTTAAACGCACGCCGATGCATGCATGGTAGGCAGCAGTCATTTACGTTCTCGCCTATAACTCGATGAATTATATTTTCGTCAACGATTCACTCGAAAATTCCGCGGTCATTCCTGGCGCTCGACGCGCGGGCGGGCGGAGCAATCGAGTGGTAACGTGTTGGAATTCCGCGACAGTAAAAAAATTTCTATATTAATTTTTACAGGTATTTAATACAAGATCCAAGACAACGCGAAAATTTGGTAACTTTATTATTAAGTAAATTTCAATATCATCCGAGCGAATATGGCGCGAAACTATTTGATTTTTACCTTGATATTATTAATTGGCGTACTAAGGTAAAGTTCATTCCGATGGAAGGGGAGAGAAAATTCTTCAAAGATGATGCACTTTCAAAGGTATCTCGGGTTCCTGGAAGTTAGCGCAGAAGCGTTCTCTCGCGAGAATTGGGCGCAGTTTTGTTATGCAAGTCGCGGGTGGCACGAGAAGCTGCCTTTGGAATCTTTTCAGCGGCTTACGCGATCGTCCTGTTAAGCAGCGGTGTCCCATGCATACAAACGGAAGGAAGAAATGGTCAATAAATGTTCCCGCGACGGGTAAATATAGCCTCCGGATCTGCGCTATGCTTTCTTCCCTTGAATTTCTTAAAAGTGTTCGTAAGCACAGAAGTGTACTCGCAGGACCATTCGATCTCTTTCGCTCAAATAAAGCGGACGTATTTTCAATTTAATTCGTTTATTCGAGAGAGAGAGAGAGAAAGAGAGAGAGAGATGAGTTTCTGTACGCCCACAATATTCGTCGTCATATAAATCGGGTCGGATTGCATCTACAAAATTCTAGCTAACGTTAAAAATAAGAGGAAAACGCGAACTAGTTTCAACGGCGCATTTGCCGATCGTTCGGCGAATCGGCGTTGTACAATCGCACTTGGCGCATTACATTCATAAATTATTCCGTTCAATATCGCAGACGTACTTTCTTACTACGCTGTTCGTTCGCGAAAACGTTAAATCATACTGCTCCTTTTATATTGCAAGATCAGACCGATATCGCATTCGACTATTCAAGGATTTTTTTTTTCCTTTTTTTTCAAATGGAGCTTATTTTACGAAACTTCTTCTTTCTTCATTCGGAAGGGTATGTCGAATAAAAATTACTTATAAATTGCCATGTCGCGTGCTCTTAGGTCCCTGACAGCGAATGTAAGACATTTTGCGATGGAAGCTTCTACTGAATTTCCGTACAAACTTCCAGCTATGTTATGTTGGCGCGTCGCCTTTGAGACTGCTGAAACTCCACGGAACTTTGTTTCCGCTCGTGTATCCTGGAAAGTACATTACTTCTTCATAAACGCACCTGCGTCGGTCAACGATAATGGGGGGAGGGAAGGAGGGAGGGGGAATTATAGCTTCCAAATTTTTCCATGCAAATCGCTCGCTTCCGCGTGGCACGCAATTTATGCAAAAATGTTCAAACTGATATCATTATATAATATTGTTAAAATATCATTACCAAAGACAGCGATGGTTGTTACAAATTAATAGGCTCTCTAAAAGTTTAATAGTCAATTTAGCAAGCATTTATCCACAACCACAACTAGTACGAGTTGATAATTTTGCACATTCAATTATGCGCGTCGAATCTCTGAATAGTTTCTATAACTAAACTGGAGGATTAATTTGGATTAATGCTAAAATTTCGCCTTCAGTTAGTTTCCATTTAGCATACGGTTCAATTAATTATTCATAAGTCTTTATAGACGAATAACACAAAATCGATAACTCATTTTCACCGTAATTCACTGACGAACTGCTTTATTTTTCCCTGTCCGAGTTTTTTTTTCTTTCACACCATCAGAATATTTGACAGTTATACCGATATAATATCATATTTTATTATCGTATGGTCAAATATTTTTTAATAATAATAGATATCTTAAAGTATCAAAAGCAAAAATAATATAAAATACACAAATACGCGGCGAAACTGTTAAGGGCAGATTTAATTTGAGATATTTTCTTCTGTTTTGAAAAACGATCACATTTATATTAAAGTAATTAACCTAAGCTCTTGTGAGCATTGGCGAATAATTGGAGCATCGAAACGATCATGTTGTTCGCGTATATAAATTCGCGGCAAAATTAATCGAACTCGGTGGACAAAAATACTTTTTGTCGGTTGGAAATAGTCGTAGTAGCAGAGACGAGTGTAGTGACAGTATCGCCGCCCGTTGATCCTGTCAACCGGGCACGTTGAAAGTCTGTAAGCCGCTGACGCGTACATAGCACGAACACGTGCACGCGTGCCCGATAGATACGTAACCAAGTCGACCCCACAAATGTACTCGCGCCCTGAAAATTCGAGCTTCGTAGCATCCGAATGCAAACAAATATTTGCTCGTCTCGCATCGCGGCAATCTCTGTTCAGAGGTGCTTCCATGGAAATCTCCATGACACGTGAGCTCTTTTGATCCCCGTTATTGCGTTTGCAGTTAATCGCCCGAGCCAATTTTACGAGTTATACTTTCGACTTCAACTTCAACAATAGCAGCCTTCCGTTTGCGTGTTTAATGGCGCGTTAATTTTATCTCATCTGTTGTTTATTCCTTCATGAAGAATTTTGCCCTCTGAGAAAAAATATTTCCACATAGAAAGGGAAGACTTCCGCGGAAGAGAAACCGTGTGCGAACAACTTAAATTGAAATTTTTCCCAACTTTCCCGACTTCTAACTCATCTTTCGTGTCTTCGCGATATATTTAGTCGCTTTAAAAAAAGGGGGGGGGGAGAGGGGGAAACGTGCGAACGATGGTGCGCGAAACGCTGACATTGATACATTTATGAATTTCCCTTTCACCCTAAAACTTTTTTCAAGTATTTGCCGCGGCGCCGTAACCTTTAAACCATGCGTTACTGGAAAAAGTTTCGGGTAAAAGTTATCCATTACAAGAAGTTTTAAAATAAGTAAAAGTTACCTTCTGGGCGTCATTTTTCTTTTGTAAATTATATCTCAATTTTCTCGCAAGTTCTTTGGCAGCGAAACTTTGAACTCCCAACGCGATTCTAGTTTTTATCGGCGATAACATTATTGCTGCTTACAACTGGAAAAATGATTAAGAGTCACGCGTATTTGTTTTGTATTTCAACTTACAAGACGCGCAGATAAAATAATGACACGTTGCAGAAATTACGTAATATATGTACATATATACACATCTACGTGACTATACACAATTTATATATTAGGCAAGTATAGATTTTATCACAAAAGCGTGCTATCTGACATAATAAAAGCTGCGCTTAACTATTCACAAAAGCTCGATATCGCTGAAAAATAATACGGCAATTTTAATATTGACAGTTTTAAATAGTCATTTGATATCATGGAAGCGAGTTCGCTATAATAAACCCCAGGCATTTTCGTCGTTTCGATGTTTATTATTTTCATTAATCCTATTCGCACAGTAAATTATTGATCGTGCAGTCAATCGCTCTTCGTACTATTTATTAGCCTTTCGTCAAACCGCACGGGATCGATAGCGACGGAAGCGTGCGTTATCGGGTACGATACGTGATCAACATGAATAACAATAACCTCCCTATGGTGAAGGTATCTGCCGGCGATAACAGGTATAAATCAACTCGTAAACGAGTTTGATTTACGAATCTCTCTCTCTTTTTTTTTGATTTTCATAACGTTTTTCAAAATAAAACAACACGTTTTCCTTTAACAACGTCATACAAAACCGTTATTTAGTTTGTCGTTTTTGTATTTTTTCAACTTGGCCGATTTGGAGAGCGAGTTCTCGATCGGTTTTGTCTTAACCTTTAGCGCGGGCGAAATTTCTTCTTCGAGCAGTTATTGCGTGGTATCTTCGTCAACATGATCCATATATAACCCTCTTGAGGTTTGAACTATTGCATATCAACAGCATTATCCATTCATAGGATCGATATCGGCAACGATACCCGGTCAGATAGGTCACCACAGTATGGACTTGATTTCCACCTGCCGCGTGTTCCTCGTTGTTTGTCACAGCTTTTATCGAATTAGCAAGTGCATTAGCTCACTGACACACGCGGCGTGCTGCTGGCTAGATTAGATCTTGATTGAATTCTTTATCCATCTGCTCGGGGCATCGACTGAAGAAATCCAAGATAATCGCAAAACAGACGTTTCAATTCGCTCGTATCGCACGTTTCCATCTTCTTAATAACTTGATAATTTAACAATTTAATAATTTAATAATTTTATCGCTTTAAAAATTTGAAAATGTTTTGCGTTAATTATCGTGATCCCTCGGCTACCGAATATGCTCGTCACTGATTGACGGACGTAGACGGTTCGCGATTGGTGGGAGGTGACTTTGTCCTTTTCGAAGGTTTAGGATTAGTTGTTTTGGTACTGTCGTGCATCACGTACTTATCCATGAACGAGTCATTACAGCACACACATACTCCGCGACGCGGAGTTCGTGTATTAATGCGTTGTTTACAATTCCCATTCGATCGTTCGAATATTTCGTCGGATATTGAAGTATTTAATCGGGTTCTCGCCGGTATTAATTAAGATGTTTTTCCGACCGAATCGTACGCGAGTGATAATGCCAGCAAGTGTTTTGCGCAATGAAGCTTCTAGAAGCAGGAACTGAATCGGGAAGACTGAGGATACGAAATGTCGGCTAGCGATTCACCATATATTTCCAAATATGTTGAATCATTTAATATTATACAGGATGTTTGATAAATTTAGCGAGAATAGGATGATACCCGAAATAGATTGAAATTTCGTATCTATTCTAAGGCCAACATTCATAGTCAGTCATCAATTGATGAATAATCATAACTTCATGAATCTTTGATTATTTAACAACCTGTATTTCTTTTACATAAGAGATATTTAAATCAATAGACGAGTAACGGTCCATGAGTACGAATCTGTAATTGATTATGCTGTCAATCATAAATTGTAAATAATTCACAATTACGAATATCGGCCGAAATATTGCAAATGCTAACATTTTATCTCTCTATTAATTCTCTTTGAGACGCGAGTTTCGTTTTGAATCTGTTAACATCTATATTATTACTCTGTTTGATCTTGTTATTCTACCAAATCTAAAATTTTAATTCTTATTGACATTTAATATAACTGTTATTTTTGCCCATATAACTTCTTCTTTTTTACTCTCTCTTAAATATTTAAATCCTATCGAGATTTGCCAATAAAATAATAATAATACAAAGGTTATTAACAAAACAAATTCGATTTATTTATCCATTAATCTTGTTATTTATTCATATTAATTACTTTTTTAAAATATTGCGGTCATTTTGAAACCAGTAATAAAAATTAAATTTAGAAGGAATATCGAAATTATCGAATATTAAATAATCAACAAGTTTTAACAAGTGCATTTTATATCTCAATAAAGAGAAAATAGCACAAAATAAACACTTGTAATATCAAGGTAGTATAATAATTATATAGTGTTATATTTTAAAATTCTCCATTTATTCTTCAAAATTTACGAAATTTGCGAGATTAATGCAGAGTCAAAATTTCAATTCGGGTTATTGATGGAATTTTCGCGAGAATCCCGCAGTTTCATGGCTCGCGAACAAATGATATTTAAATTTCCCCTAACTAACCTGTCTAAAGATCATAATAGCAGCATTGTTATTCTAATGATTATCGATTAGGCAAACCAGAACACGCCAACATCACTGACCGCGATGTTGCTTTGAATCGCGGAATATTACGAAATTAAAAAGAATAAATCTCTTTTTCCCCATTCCTCTGACTTTTATCGCCTATGAAACCATACCAATATTTCGTTGAATGTTTAATGAAAACTTGAGAAGAGAAACTCTTATACATACACACACATATATATATATATATATATATCATCCTTGATGCCCTAAGGGGAATACAAGGTAACTCATTGGGCTCTCAAAAGATTAAATTAAGTATTCCGGAGGAAAAATATTATGAAATAATTTATCAGTAATTCTTTACGAAGAATAATAATGAAACTGCAACGATACTTTTCGCATTATATTTTATATACTTATTGAATAGATAATATTCTCTTATCATATCTTATCTATTATTTTTATATATTTACATATAAATATACAAAATCCTTTAATCAGCGCTGTCAGTGCAAGTTATTTACAAACTTTTGATTAAAGTATCGCGGAAACTGATGTAATTTCATTATCTCGCTTTATAGTTAGAAGGGTTAATGTTGAATGCAAATTTTATAACGCCATAAATCCGTTCGGGATTTTAGTAGGCTCTCAAGAAAAATTACGCTTGTATTCAGATTTTTTTTCTATCTGACATATTAAATAGTTGCCGTATATACTTTATTCTCCATTACTATAACCCGATCTCGAAGCTTAGGCAAGTCGACTCGTTGGAGCGAAGCCAATGCGTGAATTATGCAACGCGATATCCGGTTTCGCGCTTGCTTCCATCGGGAAAGAACGAAACAACTTATCCCGAGTTACGAGAGGCAGATCTTTTCTCTCCGCGTCCTCCCTTTCGGTCTTAACCTTCTCTGACATGCGTTATGCAGGGACAAGAGATAACTTTCCGGGGTTGAAGCTAATCATTTTTGAGGTGTCCCACGGGGAACGTGAACAAGCAAACGTTAAAAGGAAGGTGTTCTTTCATGATACGTAATGTATAACATGAAAGAATTAACAAATATTCTCTGAGATATCCTACCGAAATGTGTGGATAGGGAAAAGGATCATGAATCTTAAGTTTCATTAGTTGTCATGTATATATATATATATATATATATATATATATATATATATACATATGTATACACAATACACACACACATGCTTATATATACATAAACAGTAACTCGTCCCTGGTGACAGAGCCCGTTTCATTGCCGTTTCATGATCCCAGCCATCAGAGCGTCCCGTTTTCTCGGCATCCGAACGCAGCATTTCCGGCCTTTACTGTTGAATAAATTCCAAGCTCGGTATCGTTTATAGGAGAGAGGAAAAACAGTTCACGCGCGCACCCAGGCCGGATTATTCACGGCGCCTTACCGCCGTATCCATCGAGGTTCGTTGAAATTTCTCGCCGAGTGTCGCAGTGGAGAAAGAGAGCGCGCGCTTGAGCTTTCACTTAAAGCTCAGCGAACAGATTTTTCGGGACAAGCGCGCGTTCCTCGTTAAACTGCGTTAAATTGCGTTACGCATGGCCTATTTCTTCTGTACGTCTTCCACGTTGCGGATACGTGCTAGCGAATACGTGCTTGACGAATGTCGACTCTTATTTTTGCCATAAATACAATCTATTAACAATCGTCTCTTTCTTTTTCACTTTAGTTAATTTAGTTAGTTTCTAGGTTTAGTTAATTATTTCACATATCCATTCTTGAAAAAAGAAATAACAAAAAGATTTTTAGACTGCGATTATCGCAGGTGGTTCTAGCTGCTAATGTAATCTAATTCGAATTCCGAAATTTCTGGTAAATTTGTACAATTTTCCTTTTTCTTCAATCGCGCAATGTAATAACGGTGAACTTCGATGGAATGAAGCGGACACGGTTTACGTTGGCTCAGGCCACCAACTTTGTATTACTACTCAAGCTGTTCGTACTTTTATTCGGATACTTTTATGCGAATATCCAGATGACGACGTATCGTCCTCGGAGACGCGGCATTGCAACTCGACTTGCGCGTCCAAGAAAGGACGAAGAACGTCGACGATAGAGACAGAGGAGGAAAGCGCGGGAGGTTCGTACGCGCCTGGCACACTCTCATAATGGCGTCGCAAGTTTTTCGACTGCCTCCTGCCAAGGAAATTCGTGAGATTCCGCCGTCTGTCTCTTTCCTCGAAGATTTCGAGAATTCGGAGTCCTGCTGGAATAATATCCGCTACCAGGACAAATAAATTGGAGAACGCGACGTCGTGATCGCGGACGGAAATTCTCGGCAACTCTCGCGCTGAGAAACGCGATTTTTAGGTGGATCGCGGAAATCAATTCCTTCAACG
Organism: Dinoponera quadriceps; assembly: GCF_001313825.1. NCBI lineage: Eukaryota > Metazoa > Arthropoda > Insecta > Hymenoptera > Formicidae > Dinoponera > Dinoponera quadriceps. The sequence continues at coordinate 528,785 of NW_014555567.1, forward strand.
GAGTTGTCTCTTGTTCCCCGAGCCTGGACTGCATAATTAAAGCTAGGATAATTGGAAGTAGAACTCTATGCTGAGAGGAACCTATGCATATTCTAAATACAAAAGCAGCGACGAATTCTGCAGAAAGCAACCGGCGGACCTTGTCGTTCCCCAGATTCGTCTCGTTAATGTCATAGAAAATTTTTAATTATGCAAAAGGTGCCGGATGTAGCTTATATTCAGAAGCATCTTTCATACTCGGTCGATTCAAATTTCCCAGTTTCTCAGAAACGGGAATCGTTCGTTCGCGCGATGAACTCACCTTACACAAGTGGGTTTACGATCAACCGGAGCGATCACCGTCGCGATCCGCCCGTCGGTCAACTCGGTCAACCAGTGCATTTCAATCTGACACCTGCCTGAGTAATTCGTGCGTCCGCGTAATGAAATTCGCGTAACATCGCTCCGGATAGTTGCAAATATGTGCAGATATATGCGCTCTTGCTGCGAACACGTATCCGTTATACGCCGGGTTTGCCGTTGACGGTTATGGCCGCCGTACGAACGACGAGGTACGCCGCGATAATGGCTTTAAGCTGCGTCCGAGCATTTCCGGGGAAGGTGTCCTTCGCAGGTCGCCATTTATACGCGTACGCGCCCACGTGGCGTTTACGACCGTACGTGTATTCGGTACTTTTTTTTCCGTAGACATGGCGACTCGGCGAGCGGAAGACAAATTTTCCCCCACTTATCAAATATTAGGTCAAGTCATAAATAATGTCCGACAATAATGGCGATATCCACCTTTTTGGACGCTTGTCCAAAATGAAAAATTGATGAATGTAGGCTACAAAACTGTCCGTTATTAATTAGAAACGCGAATTAATAATAACGAATATCAGATTAAGTTTTATTGTAGAAAATCATTCCACTGATGGAAATGAACTTGCAAAAGAAAAATGAGAATCAAAGTTACTTATAATTTAACTCAATAATCCTCGACAAATTTCGCTATGGGATTAATTAAATCCAAAAGCTTTTCTCTATCGAGAGAGAGAGAGAGAGAGAGAGAAAGAGAAAGGGAAAGAGGAGAGTAGCTTGACAAATAGTAGGAAGTTTTTTTACTCCTGGTAACAAATGGATAGCGTATAAAAAGGCAGTTCTTTAAAGCACGGCTGCACGAAGCACATGCGATGGCGTACGACGGTGTTTTAGTCGGACATAATGTACGAAGACGTTAAAATAACAATATACGGCAACTGAGAGACGCCTGAAACTAATGAAACGCGAACTGAGAATCACTGACAACAATGGCACGGCTCCAAAGAGCCACAGTAGAATTGGGTTGGAAAGGATTTGACGGAGACAAAGGCAGGCGCACACAATACACAAAGAATCAGTAATACAACAGTAATTAAGTATAATTGAATTGAACGAGGGCTCACAAGGTAATTAGGCGGAGAGGAGGGGCGGGGGGTGACTCTGAGCAACGAATATATGAATGCATTTTTTTCTTAATTACTTAATCTTTCGTTAGCAACACAAGCCATTTCAATTCAATTTGTTAGTGATAAAGAAAACTCGCTCCTAAACGATCTAACGAGATAGGAGATGTAAATGACGTTATGTAATATAACAGTGCTATTAATTTACAAATTAATTTAACGAGGTGATGAAATACTAAAGTAATGAGGAAGTATACTGTTTCATTTTTGCCTCCATTGTAAAGTTTACACTCGCGAACGATGAAACTTCTTCGATTAAATCATGGGATACCATGCGTGTATAACCGTGCGTCAATAACGATAACGTCACAACAACCGACGTTATTGCGTACAACTATTCAATATTATTAATCACCTTTCCACGAGCCGTCGGGTGTAAATCTTATACAAACGCGATACCAGACATTTAGGATATAAAAATAAATCCAACTGCAAAACGTCACGTTCACATATGAAATAAAATATTGTAGTGCCCGTCGATATTACGACAAAACCAATTTCGTGTGTGGGCGGTCAAACATTTGCGGCCGTTGGATGCTTTTATGGCAAAGCAGAAGATTCATTGTGAGCTTTCGGATGAAATTTTAAAATAATATAAATATAGGTGACGCAAATTAATTGCTCTCGCGTAAAAGCCGTTCTATTAATTAGTCCGCGAACAATAGTCGTTGAAAATGAGATAACGATTAATACGTATCAGGCCGCTCTTCCGAAAACGAACGAAGTTCGTTTGTTGGACGCGTCAATTTCAAACGCAGCATCGACCCGGGCCGATTCAATTGCGCAAAAGATGTCCTATACATTTCATGCGCGTCGTGAGCATAATTACAACAGAAAACACGGAGCGTCGTTGCAATCGTGAGTAACTATACGATCCAGAATTTTACGGCGAAACGTGACCAAGTTGAGAACCTTCGCGAACAATGACGTAGTTTCGAATTCCTCCGCCCATGCAGTAAACTATACCATCCTGCTGCATTCAACCCTCTCGCCACCCCGCGCATCATATTCCACCTATGTAACGAAGCGAAGCCGCGACTCGCTCAACCCGTGAAACCGGCCTCTGTTAATAAACGCATTTTATGATTTTTGTGCCGCGCGCTGGAAACAACGATAGACGTTCGATTTATCTCCATTTCATCCTCAGCTTTATACTTCTAGCGAACTAGATGTTGCAAAAAATCAAGCCTCTTGTCTCGGGAAATGCGCGTTTCTTTCGTATAATGCGCAACGCAAATTCTGTTAGCGAGAGAAAAGCTTGTCGAGTAAGTTTATTTGGACTCGCGTAGAAATTTACTAAGTCCGTAAAAATAAAGTCAAGAACAAAGTTAAAAATTGATGGGAAAATAAGAAGATTCCGTCGTATACTTAGCCCTTATGAAAAATCGATTCTCAGTTGTTTTTTACTGTCTTTTATCATTTAGTACAGGAGCTACTTTTGCGGATAAAGAAACGCGCGATGCATACGAGATAGCAAGTACGACTGACGCAACTATCGTCACTCAATAGCAAGGAATATCGGTCGGAGTTTGGTCCGCCTGACTGCCACAATATTGCCGGCATAAATGCTTTTACTACTGACCTGCACCTCGAATACGATACTCCGGATACGTATAGTGTGCATTACGGATGCAACGTGCGAGACGCAGCTTTCGAGATTTGAGCGCGCTATAAAATCTCGTCTGATCGGGAAAATCCGTGTTCGTATGACGGAGCACCGTATCGTGTGTGCGCTAAGAAAGATTGATAGTTTTTAGTGCAAAATTTTGTCGGGAATTTCGACGAGAAATGATTTATCTCATCTGAAATATTTACTCTTCTATGTTAGCCGCATATCTGCGCGAGATACATCGATTTTATTATCGATTAGGAGTTTTGAAATATTCTTCGCGGCTAATCGCTTTTTCGATGCACTTGTTCGATGGAATAATGAATTACTAACAATTATGACAGACATAACACTCATAACATAATAATAAATAAATAAATAAATGAATAACATTGCGATTTATTGATGTTGTTTTCGTTATATATTTCCATTATAAATACATCAAGAAGTAAATATATATATTCGGTATAAATAATGATTGCTAGATAATTATACAGATATATTAAACGTCGGAACAAACCTTTGGAATTATAACGTAACTGTCAGTGATATTTCATCGCTGTGCGAAGCGCGAAGGGATGAACATTGTACGTCAATGGAACACACAAGCATCGCAAAGCGATATCGATAAAATTCTCTCGACAAGGTGCTCGGTAATAGAATACTTAAAAGCTATAGCAAAGACATTGATGCTCCCAGACACTGGATATCGACGTAACGTCGCATCATTTTTCCCCGTTGCTACCCCGAGTTTCACGGAGTGAAACTTCTCCGTGGCTTCTATAGTAGCTAACCCCGATTTCGTAACGCGCATGTAATTGACCGTATTTTTCATGCCGCGGCGCGGACGAGGCGAGAATGACTTTTAAAGTGCGTATTATCAGTGGCTCTCTACATCCCGCGGGCAGCTCATCTCATTTGCGTGCCGAGTCTTGTTCGCCTTCCTCCGCGTCTCCCTGACGTCCTCGCGACGCCACCCACGAAGACGAATGCGTGGAAACGTGTAACGAACGTTCGAGGGGAACGTTTTGCATGAGAATCTCCATATCGCCGGAATACGTTATCGTAAGATGGATACGCTCAACGTTGAAAGACGAAACGTGATTCGTGCCGTGGCCGCGTATAAAATATACGTTCGCCGGAGAATGCAAGCGAGAGAGAATATTAAAATGGCCGAGGTGTACAGTCTTCTTTCCGTGCTTGCTTCAACCGCGTCGTGAACTCGTTCTCGTCGAATCCGTGGTACTTCGATGTGTCTTCTCGACGATCCGTTTAGCCTCTCTCTCTCTCTCTCTCTCTTGTTGTCGTTTGATCGCGAGATGTATTTCGCTACTACGTAACTTGTCGAGAGAATTTTATCGATATCTTGGAACAACATTAGCTCTCGCGCTATACTTCGGTGGTGGAAAGAAAAATTTCCCATATCTGAGTATTTGGAATTTTGTATTTTATTTTATTTTTTTTTCATTTATTTGTTCATCATTGAATATACATCAAGCGATATTGTTTAAAAATCGATACGCAAACTATTATAACTTTAAATAAAGATGTTGACCATTATATGATGTGTACGATGACTGTGCGAGATATCGAAGCTTTTTATACGAGCTTGTTACGTCACGTTAAAAGAGAGAACCCGGGGTTATCATTCATTTTCATTAAACATGCTTGTTGGCGAGCACACTGCAATATGTTATAAATGAATAAAGCGAAAATTCTTCACGGCCAAATATAATTTCAGTGTGAGAAAAATACACACGCATATATAATTATATATATTTATTATAATACAGAATATTAATACACGCAGCGTCTGGTGATCAATACTATTCGAAATACTGTTCGAATTTAATTATCCTGCAGTTTTCTATCGGACAGCACATCACGTTCACTGAGTAATTATTAACCCTTTAGTATCATCGCGGATAAAATCGTTGAAGCTCATCGCACTCTACTATCAAGTGCCATTGGTCGATGCGATTTATAATAAATACGAAAATACGCGTGTACGCGAGAGAAGACACACAAATTGAAGGAAATCCTTCGACGGGTATTCACCCAACCAATTGATTTCGGCTGATTAAAGCGATTTATAAGGAAAACATAAAATTTCTCTCGTATTGCAAGGAAGAAAAAAGAAAAGTGGTCAACTCGAATTCCTTTCTCATCGGAACAGAAATGCAAGTTATTCGTGCCACGCAGTTCGTGAATTTAGATTTACAGCATTTTCGTTAGCAGACGCCGGCACAAACGGTTAGGCGACTATCGCGGAATAATAGATTGCCAATCAAATAGGAAAGGCAGAATCACGGATGAATAACGACGATGGCAATTCGATACTCAGTATTCGGCAGCTACGGTCGTTTGCGCGAATCACCTCGACGTTTTGCTCTCGAAAATTTCAAGCAAATTGTGACGATTAATCGCCGCTGCCGGATTGCGGCAATTAATCTTGAGCAACGTGAACCGTTTAATAATCACGTTGTTGGCTGTTGGCCGCCGTGAGGCCGATCTCTTATTTAAGCTGTAACGAATGTTGCGAATGTAAACCGATGAGCGCGGAATATTTATGTTATGAAGGGAGTAATTAATGCGTTAAACACGGTTACAAAGGTTAAAGCGTTATACGATAGTTCAATTTCGCCTACCGTGAGATAAGACTTTTGAGAGCTATCGATGCGAGATGTTTCAAGCGGTGAAATAGATAGCGCCGCTTTCACTCTTTCGCCGCGGGAATCGCGTACGTATGTCCTCAGAAATTGAAAATAGAAGCCTTGTACGACGCATCATTAAGTACCAAGCAAGCGAGCATATGTGTGGACGTAACTGCAAATCTATCCCATAACATTGTTGTGGGTTAGATTTGCGGAAACACGTATCACGCACAATGGCTCGTAAAATCCTGTGACGAGGGTTATCGCGGGATCTTATGAAGCATAAACTTTAAGATGATCCACTTCTGATACGTGCTTAACCTCGTAATAAAATCCACGTTCTTAGTTAAATAGAAACGAGGCGGGATGAAACAATACACGCGGCTCTCCCCTCCCTCTGCTGCGTGAAAATTCATCACCACTGACTTTTATATTTTAGATTAATCCGCGCTTCTCCGATATTAGATATTAAAGTTCTTAACATCGAGTATGAAAAAGTTACGGAAAAACAGATCCAATCCCTTTATTGAGAATAAGTCGATTCCGTATTCGTGAACGGAAGATCCGCGAATGCGGGAGCAAACGAGGGAGGTACGAGACGAAATCGAGAGGACTATCGGAGTAGACTACCACAATATGCGCACTTCTTGGAGAAAGTTCGTCCTTAATGTCGCAAGATAAAAGATAAACGAGTAGACGCGACAGGCTGTGTGCGAGCGGTGTACGGTTCGCTTGAAATGTTCACCGCTTGAAACGTTCACACCACAACAGATTCGCCACTGGCATTTATTTCCACGACGTTATCTGACACAACATGTACACAGCTGTATAAACGATCCTTGGCTTGCCTGATGGAGACAAACATTTGTGGTACCCGGGGGTCGGAAGAAATATATAGTGGTACAATAAGCAGAATGTCTTGACGCACCGTTTACGTCTGGTTATGTGTGGATGCGCGTGCGTAATTACGTCAGCTGAATCGAGCGTTAACTCGCGCGTAAAGTTATTTTACGTATTACGACGAGGAAGTAAAATTAACGCGAGCGCGCAGCGCTCTCGGCGCGTTAACCCTCGACAATAGTGACAGGGTCAGTTCCGCCGCCAGCGCTTCGTGAAACATAATACTTGATAAATTAGTGTTGTCTCAGGGCATGGTTAATTATACGTGCATTGTTATAAAACATCGGAAAAATAATTCCTTCGTTTGACAAGAAGAAAAGCGATTTAATATAATGTCGAAGCCGCTATTCACTGCTCTCTGTCTCTCTCTCTCTCTCTCATTGTGTACATTATTATTATATACTATTTATCGAGACCTCACAAACTGAACTTGTTAGACACGCCGTATTTAATCATGAGGGCTAAATGACCGTTTCCCGCGTGCATATGCTAATGAATCACAGTTGGTACGTGTCGCACGGTATAAATCATCGTCTATTTTCCTCGTTAAACGCCAACCGGGCTCGCCGAAACCGACTGCGCCGTCTGGAAATATATGCTAATATATGCGAGCAAACGGGATTATGTTACTACTAGGGTATGCAGGATCGATCATCTTAACACACTCTGCGGTCCATGTACTTTGGCGGATCAACCGAACGATAATGCCAGCTTATGGATGAGCAGAGCCGAAGAGAGGCGGGTGGGCTGATATTGACCTTGCCGGCCACAAAGGGCCGCATAATTGTTGAGGTTAATTCCTGTTTGTGCCGCACACCGCAATCTAACCTCCGTCAAACTATCGCGACCCCGAGTCCTCTTAGCTCGTCTCCATTTTGGACTATCTCTGCTGAATGAGCTCAGTAGTTGTAAATCCGCCGCGTTTGACGTGCGGCGCGCGAAGTACGGTAACAGGCTTCGCGGTTCACGGCGCGACCAGATGAATATACAATATAATATCGGTTAATGTCGAGGCTCGAACAAGAGCCAACGGCGCGATGCTGTAGGTAGGTAGGTTGCCAGGTAGATAGGTAGGTTCGGTTTATCGTGCGCGTAATTTTCAGTCGAGTATTATCGAGATGACTGTGGTTTGCAGTTGTCACTGAGCGTTGTTTTCTTATTAATAATGAATCACGATTGGGATTTCTGCCGTGATTACTAACCGATGTTACACACTGTTGCTCGTGATAACTTTTGCACACACAATTCACGAGATTATTGCCGTTTCAGATTTTCTCCATAGTTTTTCGTCATTCCTCATCTTTTCCATCATTTTTCAAAAACTTTTTTTATGCTATTAATAAAAAAAGTTTTCGCAGAAATACTTTAGCGAGCGCATATAACACACGTCCTTCGTATTAAAAAAATACTCCGCCCCTTAATGACGTATCTCGTTCGTCGATATTCGCAAAATTTTTCACTGTGCGTGGGAAAGTTTGAGGCGCGATACGAAAACTTCGGTGAAATGAGATCCGTCGAGGGCTGCGGATAAAACTTCTTACATCTAAATGGCTAGTTTCCGACACGGTTCGCACCGATTTCATCGTAACTTTTTTCGATTTCACGGGTAAAATTCGGATATTTCGCGAGGGATATAAGCGGTAAGACAACATCCTTCCTGACATTCGATGCAAATATTATTTCACCGATGTCGTTGATTCCTAAACTCGGCTCGAAAATCGAGAACTTCAGGATCAATCGCGAGCACCCATCTGTATCAATTTCTCCGGAAATCATCCGGAAAGTTCGACGTCAATTTACGCGAACGACGCGTCTGTTTTAATCGGCATTCATCCGTTACTATTTAGCGAAGATCTATGCGAGCGACATTCGTCCGATCGCTGGTGCGTAAGCTGGAGGCTGCTCGGGCACGTCGCTTTTTTTTGCGTCATGAGCGAAAGGCGCCCGCGCGAGAGATGTCCCTCGCGAAATATAAATCCGTCCGACTTTCAAGGCGCGGTCGCAATTAATAGCCCGCATTAATCACGAAAGACAGTGACGGTTACGGAGAAATATGGGCATTTGTTAGCGCGGGATAAGCAAGGCAGCCGCTCGCGCGTTAATCATACGAGTGCGCGGAATGCGATCTCGGCTGCGGTCGGTGGACGCCGGCACTTACTGGTCAGCGCTTAATCGTGCGTGAACTGCTTTTTATCGGTCTCGCCTATCTGAGAGAGAGAGAGAGAGAGAGAGAGAGGAACCCTCGGTTCGTTTTAAATACAAAGGCCCGGCTGCACAGCTGCGACTCGTTCACGAATGCACCCTTGAGAGCGGGCGAACGAACGAACAAACGCCTCGGCGGAAATAATGTCCGGGCGCGAAAGGATTAAACCGCATCCATTAATCAACGGGCGCGGCTAAATAGCCGTCAAAATCATCCTCGCGGAGAGCTCGCTCCGTAGCATGGTGGTGTGGAGTTTTCCGTTCTGAGAGAGTTTCTATAATAGAGTTTGATTTGCGGCGAATGTAAAATTGCATTCCCCTTTAATTAAGAGGAACCTCACACACACACACACACACACATACATACGTGGCAGACGGGATTTATCTTCACGCGTTTTCAAGAGGAACGACGTTGTCCTCACGCGTCGTAAACAGTAAATAACAACGACTAACACGCTCGCTTCTTTATTTCGCTCTCGATCGGCGGATGTTCACGGAATGCAGGGATCGCGGGTAAGGAAGCTCTAAAACCCGAGAGTGCTTCCATCCGTGTATAGCGGCGCCGCCGCCGTCGCTGCTCCAAGTACCCGCTCGTAAAGAGAGCGAGGGAGTGGAGTTGAAAACTTGTATAATCCGGCTGTATTTCCCGCCGCGATATCTTGGAGGAAAGTCGGCCCAGGCTAAGATCCATCTGATCCGACTGGCTCGCTATAACTGGCACTTTGGCGACGTGGTCGAGCGGCCATTGCAATTTGTATCGCCGCTCATGTTATAAGCACGCTCGTAAAATACCGCCGGAAATTGAATATCCGCAAGTCTAAGAGACGCGAAAAAAAATGCGCTTCGTATATTTGATCAACGTTGAGATGTGTGTATGTGCGGTAATGCGTGTCTGTACGTGATATGGATATCAGTCGCCGAGATACCTTCATTAATATTTAAATCGGTCTCCGCCTAATGTAACTTTTTTAATTCTTTTAATAATGCACGGCGGCTGCCAGATCCCGACTAATTTAGTTTCAAATTAGACGGTCCGGCTGGGAATAATTGAAAAATGAAATTACATTATTAAAGTCCGCGCAATCCTATCTATAGAATGCGCATGTCATTATACGGGGAGGGGGGGGGGGAAGGTCTTTTGTTTCTAATATTACACCCGGCGTTTTAATTACGCCAATAATTAAATCTTTACTGATTGAAACACGGACGCATTTGATTACGTTTCTCTCGGGATATCCGGTTGCATGTATAATCGCATCTAGTTAAATGTAAAATAAATGCAGTACAACGCATTATTAACGTCGATTCATCGATTGATCGCGCGTCCGATGGTATTTTTATTTCACGTATCGAACAATCTTCATCGGGGATGATAAAGTACGGTAAAAAGCGCTCGGGAGAATAAGAAAAGGGAGAGAAAGGGAGTACTAGGCGCTAGAGGGGAAATGCGTTTGATCGTCGACGCACATAATTTTCTCTCATCGCATAAATAAACGTCTTCATACGATTGACACGTGACAAAATGCCTCTTTTGTAGACCGGTGATTGACACTCAATTTTCTTCAGCTTTTGTGAGTCAATCTCCGAAGGGTACGTCTATCGCGAAGCTACTTACACAACACACACGCGCTGCACTTCGTTCTACTGACTCGATCGCTCCTGTCCCGTTTAAGCTCACGATATAACTAGAGAGTCTCTCGACTGTGTCGAAACTCGCCATGATAAATGTGCTGTCCGCATACTGAGATAGTAGCTGGTACGTTGTATCAGGTCGAAAATTTCGCGAACCCTTCGGAAAGGTAGCTCGAAGAGCCGAAGAGGAAACAGCTTGTTCTTAAACTCGGCGATTGTGTTGCTCATGTTAAAGGCAACGCGGGCGAAATCTTCGGAATCTCATTGAAATAAATTACTCGCTGACGAGAATCGCGCGTTTCTTTGCGATATTCGCCATAATATTATAGGTAAATAAATGCGCATGGCTGCCGTCTCATTACAGCAAGAACGTAGGCGCGAATTTTCGAGACTTCAGGCGACACTTTGTAGGCGCTACTTAGGGAACTCGGGAGAAAATGGCCGGGAGCTTCGTCAAGTAGATACCTGCAGCGTGTCAATCCAATTTAGACGATAACGAAGTGATGCTACGAGCGTACATTAGCGAGTTCCCGTCTCTCTTTCTCCCGCTGTGCGTTTCTCCCTCTCTCTCTCTCTCTCCCTCTCTATCGAGGCGCGAACACGCGAGAACGTCAAATCACTCGTATATAAAATACGTCGGGGAATCGACGTCCGAATGGACACGAGCGCACATCCGAAAAGCCTCGTTTTACGGAACGCCACTTCCGATCGGGTACTGAATCGGAACGTACGTACGCCGGTTCGTTCTGTTTTCCCAGCCGCTTAAAAGTTTTGCGAGCCGTGGAAACGGAATGTGACGGCGAGGAAATGGGAAAATCGTAGGAATTAATATCTGAAGGCGTTTATTTCGCGGCCGAGAAAGTATGTGTCCTCCATGTACACACATTGTAAATGAAATCCTTCGCGGAAGTAACATTGATCTTCTGGATATGGACAGCCCCGCCGTACCGCGCGCATTACTCGAAAATGTTCGCCGGTAAACAGCAATAGACCGGCCGCTGTCGTACACACGGGCGTAACACGGGAAGGGTAAACTGATGGAACGCGACACTCGACTTCCTGATTCGAGAAACAATCGCAGGATATTGGTAGCGGATCCGCGCTCGCGATGGTTTGGCCAGTAAGGCGATACTTAAAGCGCGAAGAGACACGGGAGTGACGTTTAACTCGAGATCCTGCTCGGGCAGCTCGCCGTAACACGGCAGAATGACGGCCGTTAGAGGTGACTCGTACACCTCGATAAAATAGCTCCTCCGGGCGGTACCATCCCGGTTTGTCTATGTCGAATCGCCGTCGCGATCATTGTCTGATTAATTCGGTTTGATCACGCTTCCTTGCCGAATAGCGGGATCAACACGAGCGGGAAGCGGTGCTTGTCTTCATCGACCGATCGAACATTAAACAGCGAATTAACGTAGTTAGTGCGTAGCGCGTAGTGTTGCAGCCGCGAAATTCACGCGATATTCGATTCTCGTCATTTCGCGAATAACAAACGCGGAATGAAGTGAACGAACAGGCAATCCGTATTTGGCGACGTACAGACGCGTACTTTTTTTTTTTTAACACGCGACGTCGCGTCAGGGTGTCTGAAAATTTCATCCGACTTTCTGAAAATTTCCTTTTCAAATTAATCCTACTTTTCTCTCTCTCTCTCTCTCTCATTTCAAGTGGATATCAGCAATGTACATTACAATTTTAATATATGTAAAAGGCACATCACAGCTTGTATATAAATAAAATAATAACAAAATATATAAGTAAAATATAAGTAAAATTCATTGCAACTTGTAATGTATATAAAAGGCAACATTTCGGCCTGAAGATGTTAGAAGTCGGTCAGCTTAGTGCGGAACCCGGTTATCCGCGAGCGAGGCGATCGCGGCTCCTCTGATTCGAAGAAAATACAAGACGTCGTAACGCGGGGAACTCGTTTGCCGACCAGGAACTCCTCGCCTCGTAACACCTTCATCTCCGTGCGCGCATTTTCTCGAGGATTTCAGCCGAAGGAGGGTCGAGGACGACCTCCGGAGACGGCCCCCGTCGCGGAATTATTCGGTCGACGCGCCTTCATTCCTCTTTTATATTCTTCTGTCTTTCACCATTACGCAAGCGTCATACGCGGCAGCGGCTTACGCGCCCGGGATATTTTAAGTCCGCCAGCACTGCGATTTCGTCGGCTGTTTTATAATCCGCGCGAGATCACCGCGGCGTGTTACGCGGACCTGCATACATCTCTCTTTCTCTCTTTCTCTTCCTCCCTCTCTCGGTATTTTCCGGAACACGCAGAATATCATTACCTGCGCGTATTAAAAATGCTTTGCCGCCGGAGCGATAAAAGCGCGTAACAATCCTCGAGCGTAATCAGAATCGCAAAAAAATTGGGATAATCTCGTTCCTTACAATTAAATATGAAAATGAGCGAGCATTGGACGCATGCGACGGATTATATCAGCGAACAGCACGAGCAGGCGTAATTCGTGTTATGGACAGGTGTTATGGATGGTGGTGGTGTTTTCTCCGCTCGCGTTTCTGAAAGGAGCGCGCGGTCGCCCCCTCCCTTCCGGGGTTACGTTCCTCTTACTTAAGATCTAGATTCCAGGTATAAAGACGGTCCTCGAAATTATGTACATTGACTACACTCAAATTATTCAAGCCGCCCTCTTCTCCCCCTATAACGATTCAGGCATCTTGGCTCTTTTGTATGTAAATCTTCCCGACCGCTCGCGTCATGCTAACGATACAGCTGCTCGTAGGGTGGGAACGGAGACTTCATCGAGGACTGTAGAACACACACGAAGAGTATCTTTGCTTGGTATATCGTGTTTACGTGTTTACGTCGTTACAACTCGCTCCTTATATTTAATATTTAATTACCGGGACAGTTTTTATAGAAGATACATTTTTAGAATGTTTTAATCAAACGCTACGGCCCGTTAAATTGAGCATGAGAAATTGAAGTTGTCAACAAAAGTATAGCAATATTTCTCGTTTAGAGTGCGAACAAGCGATATCATTTCGACGTTGCGGGGATCTTATAAACTACTTATCCGGTTTACTTCAAATTTTGACAGAATCTTCCAATTGATACAATCTGAAGTGCACAGGGATTTTACGATATATTAAATACTTTTCTTATCAACATTTTTAACACGAAATTTTTGACCGATAAACGAGCCTTTTCTTCAAGTGCTCACCATTTTCACTAAAATCCATTCTTGGAAAAATTTCTATATATTTCTTTAGATTATATCATGTAGAAAATAAATATTTTTAGTATCGTGGCCTAGGTCACACTGGATGCCAGAACCTGGCAACGTCGATTGGATTAATGTCGTCAAACGATCTTCGGTACAACGCCTCCACAGCCGCCATTTTGTTCTTGACGAGAAGTTAAAAAATATTATTTTATTCTTAAAATGTCAGCCTTATAACAGATTTTTCATTTACTTCATTGTTTGGCCAACGAAAATTCCCAAAATCACCTATCTTTTTCGGACTGTCAGGGTGTGGTGTGAACCTCTTAATGAAGTCACAGAATGACATTGGCTGTTTCATTGTCAAAGTGTGGTAAGCATGACAAACAGCGAGTCTCTGCGAGTCGCAGATTCCGCAGACTAACAATTAACGCCTGAGTGTTGTTCTAACTCTATAAATTAGCGCTCGAGTCCGAGCGAAATCATTTCCACCCGAACTGTTATTCGCATCGAGGAGTCTCGATATCTGAAATTGTGGTAACACAGTCGCGTCGAAAAGCGAATGGAATTATTATGCACGATGGAAGTTGGGGGAGGGGACTACCGAGCTGTGCGACCCGTTGATAACTCGGCAACAAAAGTCTCGGGGCCGCGGAGGGATTATATATGGGGAGCAACATCAAAGTTACCGGCACAGTTATGTTATCGTTCACTATCCTCTACCCGCGATTGCACCACCGCCGCCGCGAGCTGTGTTTTCTCTCGGAGGCATTGCGCCAGGCTATCTGTTGGTGAAAATTTCAATACGGCGTTCGGAATATAACTTAGTTGCCGGCCACATCGATCCGCGGTCCGCGTGCGACGCAGTGCGCGCCTTGCAAAACGCGTCGCTCTTTTGAAATTCGGCATCACTATGTTACCGAAATCGTACAAAAGACCCCTTCAGCCACAAAGGACCTCCTCGCAAAAGCGCACACTTCCAGTATTTTATTACACGATTTCCCGAATATCGCTGATGCGTAATACGAGAATTAATGAAAAAGTCATAGAAACGACTCACGAATTTTTTGACGTCACTCTTTGATCTCTCGCTCGCGACGTTGCCTCCTAGAGAGATGTCGGATGCGAGCACGTGAGTTTCCGGGATTTTGCATTGTGTCATCCTTACAACGGGCGATAACGTCAACCTCGTAAGGAATTAGAATTCTGTGCTTTGACCGTGTTTTACACCCCTTATTAGCTCAACTGACGTACAAAAACGAAGCGTTAATAAAGAAGATAAAAGATAAATCATATCTCCGTGTTTGTAATGTTGTGTGTATATTTTTCCTTAATTTTTTTCAAAATTAACATTGATTATTTAGATAGTTAAATAAAATTGTGGAAAGATGTTTCTTTTTTTTTTCAGCAAATAATAAACTTATGTAGAAGTCGAATTGTCAGGCACCGCTCTGTGCCACGATATACACAGATATGTAAACATCCCACACAGCAAACTATCAGTAACGTAACATCAATGTTATACAATTTCCTACACAATAATGTAACTGTTATACGCAACACACGCGTTATATTATATTTACATTGTCGAGTGAGAAATTATAACATTGATGTTGTGTTAGAGTTATGCTGGGGTGATGATGCTTGACTTGAAAATTTCTAAACCGGTACTGGAATGCGTAATGGTCGCCTTTGTACTTCTTCACAAATGCGAAACGCGTGACGAGATGAGCCGCATATATCCGTCGCAGTGTCGTTCGCGGTAACGTCCGCAGCTTTGCGTTCTTGAATTTGACACGCGCGAGAAGAAGAATTACCTGAGCGGAAACTGGTTCTCATCTCAACATCGCGCGACGGTTCGTCCGCTCCCTGAACCGAACGTAGTCCTAGGGAAAAATCTGACCTCGGGGGGTGTTAAATAACCACCGCCGTATACACACCCGTCCGTAATCTCCAGCGTGTAGCGCCATCGCGTTCTTGTCGCGCGGAATATATGTTTAATATAAAAGCGGACGCTAAATTTTCGTAATACCTGGCATTTACGCTGTACAACGCGGCGTGAAAATAAAAAGAAATTATAGCAATGGCCGGATCATGGTGCTTAGGAGCCCCCGCGCGAAAACTAGCTTCGAGATTGTCTCTCTTTGTATAGAATGATACAGGATAATATGAAAAATTTTATATCGAGCATGGGGAAGCGTTAAAAATGATGATTTTCAATACAATACAACCGCGCGACGGAGTCATAGAATGACTGGCATCATACCGCTGACGTCTCTCATTAATTTACGTATAAAAGTTAATTAAGTGCGTATAATAAATCGAATGTGCGACCAATGTGAGAGCCGACTCAACGATGTGATGAAAAACGCATGTGTCAGTGATCACATTTATTTATCGTGACATCGGTCAGATGATTTTTAATTAAGCTTTCGAACGATGGACGGGAATCGGCGCGGCAATCAACGTGGACGTGTTAATCTCTTAAAAAACATTTGAAATATTTGCAACACTCGGAGTCTCGTTTATGTCGATATGCAGATGACGCGGCGCGTCCACATAACGACGCGCCTTAACGTGCGACAATTTACGAACACTGCGTCGCCCGTACAAAGCGCGAGCGACCTAAACCTCTAATATGTATGAACCGTGGGAGGATTTTGGCCGGGAGCCAATCATAGTGCGGTGCCTCTGTATCGTATCTGTTAGCACTATCAAATGTCGCACGGTACTCCGGGCCAGCATAAACCTAGAATTCTCGCGCGTATGTATGGACTCATCATCATCTTGTTGCCGAACGCGGTGTATGCTCGGTGTGTGCCTACCTAATTAACGTCGATTTGTTGTCCACCGTCTCTGTTGACACATAGGTGGGCATTGTTAACGTCACCGGTCATGACAGAGGCCCACTAACACAACCGTTGGTACTATGCAGAATTTTTATGAGAGAGATCGATGTCCTCTGCATACTCCGCGGGAAAATGTATTTAATCAGATTTATAAATTAATGAAAATTTACAGACCTTAACTTCTCGCTCGTACGCCGAGAAAAGCGAGAGAAAAGTTTCTATTATTATTCAGCGTTTTCATCAAAAAAATATCCCTGAACTACGGGAAATGTCCGAACAAAAATATATGTGAAAAATACATGAGAAGTGCTACTCCGTAGTTAACGATGTTTGTCGATATTTAAATCATTGCGTTGCTTGGGGCAACAATAGTAAATATTAATTATAATGTTCCACGTTATGTCATGTGTTTCAGTTATTCACGTATCAAACGTGTCAACCCGACTCGTTGTAGAATTCTCGGCGAGCCATATTTCGCAATAATTTAAATTATCGACTAACGCCATCGATATCTACCGACTATCGCGCGGTGTATCGCCGCCGGCGCGACGTATCGCGCGGTGTATTCACCGAAGTTCTCGAAACTAGTCCAGACGCCGATAAAAAGCCGTTGCGGAGTCAAATCTTAACCGATCCAATAATTTCGTTGTATCGGCACAACACAGTGAATGATCTCCTGTGTCGAGCAGCGAACGAGCAAGTTAATAAACGCAGTTTTAAAAACGGCCGCGAAAAGCGTACGTCTCGAAATAAGTTTGAGCCAATTTAGAACGTTCCGTACTGTAATTGCCTCAATCGCGGACGCCGTCGCGCCGCAGGAAATCAATCCGCTCCCGGCAGTGGAAAGCGAAGGAAGTAGAGCTTGATGATAACAGAGGCCCCCGTCAAAGGTCTCGCGCCGTTATTACAAAGGAATCTTCACGGTTGCATTCAGCCTCCCAAGGTATTGGGAGTACCGAAGTATTGATCCCTCTCCGATCTGTATAACACTGACGCGATATCAATAGCATCGAGTGAGAAAGCTATTTTGGAGTGAAGGAGTGCATGCGAGAAAGAGAGTGAGAGAGGGTGGGAGGGGGGCGGTGGAATTGCAGAAGATGGAAGGAGGATAACCGAGAAACTGTTATTTACGTCGAGGAAAGTCGAAGTCACACCAAGTCGACGAGTAGGCCTCTGGCTCTCATCTTTTTTTTTCTCCGAATACGTTATCGGTCCCCTGTAATTTTCTAGATACATGATTTTCCCATTTTCCGCCAACGGAGCGCATCGGACGATCGGCGGCCGCTGGAGCCAGGAAAGTCGTATAAAGTTACAAGATCGAGTTTTCCGCTAAGAGCGCGCGCACCACCGCGGATTAAATCCGCAATATCGTCACAAGCTAATCGTTTTAGTTTTCGGACGCGTTTTAATCGCCTCAAAAGTTTACCGGCCATTAAATACTTGTTTGGGAGTTCGTGATCTGAAGTTTGGGCGCGACCTTCAATTAGGGGGATTACCGGCATTAAACCGCCGCCGGTCTAAACTACCGGTTGAAAGATTCCAGTGGGACAAATTTTGTGTCAGTGATAAAGAAAAAAAAAATTCGAGCGCGCAGCAACTCGTGTGACACTGAAAAACGCTTCAAGTTCGCAGATTAATCCCTCTTCGTCGAACACTTCGATTATCTACGATTATTTAATTGCGATCTCAAAGTTATCTAGCAAATATCATATAGAGAGCGTACTTGAAAAAATAACGTTATTTAAGAAAACAGGGAACGTCTCTGTAACCTCCTTTTCGTCGGGAGAACGCCTTTCTCCATTTTCTCGACTCTCGTCCGATGAGCCGCACGAAATGACTTTCTATATAATATCGTTGAAATAATAGGAAGCGGTATATCTTCGACAGCGCGCCAAATCCGGAGGTAACGAGACTCCCGGTCGTTTCGAGGCCCAACCTAAGTGACCACCATCGTCTTTGTAATCGTCACCGGCAGCGTCGGGGATTAATCTTCTTGATGAAAAGACGCGGATATCGCTCGGTGAACGGAATGAGATCACGGTGAGCCGAACTTTTCCCCATCTTGTATCGCGAGACTTTCCATTTAGTGCTAAGTCCCGCTAAGTTTTCTACGGCGCGCGATCGTGTACTCGTTTCGATTTTATTCTCATACTAAGGGTAGCCATTCTCTCTCTCTCTCTCTCTTTCTTTCTCTCCCTGCTTTTATCTCTCGAACAACTTTCGCTTCACCCGCACGCTATGAACTTTTCACCACCAAATAAAAACAGCGACGTTGACTGCATTGTGCAAAGAGCAGCGCAAGTACCGAACAAAAGTCGCCGTGAGTCTCTTCGACATTTTCATCCGCGTTGCTTGAACGCAAACCTAATCCTCCAATTTGTGTTTCATCCACCGGCTATCTCACGATGCTATGATACTAGTGCAATTACAATTCGCGCCTAATGCGGCATGTGCATTATCGGACGCGGGTATTTGCATATGGTACCGCGTGATTTCCCTCGAATCGTCATTTTGTCGTATTTCGTGCGAGCAATGCGATTAACGCCGTGCACTGTGCGTAGAATGCTTCGAGTTATAAATCTCGAGTAAAACACGCGGCGTTAATTTCAGAAAAACGTATCGAAGAAGTGATACCGAAGTACAGATATTCCCTTCCTTTATTTCTGTCTCATAAATTCAAACCTATCTCGAGGCATAAAATATCAAAAATAATGGCAATGCAACGCAACGAGATTGATTACACTGAGAATAAAGTACCTGAAAATTTATTTATGTGCAACTTCTGCGAAATAAACCTTATATCCCACAGATGATAAACTTTTAAGTGCTTTTTCCTCAGTGTAGAAAAATACGCATAAGACATTGCATATTTGCCGTTTATCCTGTATCACACGCGAATTAGGCTATTTGACCGCATCTTACACGATAATAATAATATTAATCATGAATACGCATGTAATGTTATTAGCGGGTATATTAATAAAGTTTCACGCTCTTTGTAATTTCCATGGCGGATGGTAACGGAATAAACAGACAAGCCTGGCATCTGGAAGCAAATTGCAGAGAAAAGTGCTTTACCCCTTTATCAGGGTCGTTACCGTGACTCTCGCGAGGCGCATCGCCGCTCGTATTATGCATACACACTCACACCGTGCGCCCGTAAATTGTACTTTTCTTCCGATAGAGCGGTCAGGGAGAGTTAGTTTAACGCGATAACAGCAACATTCTGTCGCGCTCCCATATTTCGTCAGGCTTTACTTTATCATAATTTATTTCATCAGGATAAAAAGTATATGCGTGGGCAAATCTTCCTCCCGGTAAAATTCCGGCTCTACTCGCGAATATGAAATATCGCCGCAATTCAAGTTCCGTCGAGTCTCGTTGCGGCTGTTCTCGAGCCGCGTTGTTATCCACGGAAATCCCCTATTCCGCTGAAAATTACTCGATCGAATTCAGCGTTCTCTTGAGGGTATGCACATCCACCGAAACGACTGCCGTCCCAGCAGCGAGAGGCGGCCAACTATGAACTGAGAGACGATATCCGTAGGTGGGCCCGGCTTAACGTCGCCGGCACAATACCGTTCGTGTTTCTCGAACTGCGTCGGGAGCAGCGAGTCCGAACTCGCCCGCCTATTTGCCGGTAGACACGTAACAAACACATAACTCCGCTCCGCCGAGAGTTACCGGTGCAATTGTCGCACGAGCGTATGTGCAACCCCGGCGACCTCGGAGTTCGCGCGCATGCAAGCGAGCGAGTGCACGAACGAACGAACGAATGGACGGAAGGAAGGAGCGTCTTCCCCGTAGACGACGTCCGTCCACGCGAACTTCCGCGGAACGCCGTAGTTGCCCGGCGCAATTTCTTGCGAGCGCCGGAAATTTCCGGGCGAGCCGCGCGTATCGCGCGGGAACGTGTAGTTTGTTCTGAACGACGTCATACTGACTTCAACGGGAAAAGTTGGCGGACGGACGGGGCCAGAAAAAGCCGTCGCGGTGGAGGACGTACTCGGCAGTTTAGGTTGATCAACCCCGCGTTAGGTATCCCTGTCTCTTATAGCAGTCTTATAGCGGAGGAAAGATTACGGCCGGGAGATTAAGCTGTCTGTTGTATCTGACGTTACGGTCACATGCGCGTGCTGTTGACGGCGGTGTCTCTCATCGGGATGATGCCCGCTGGGAAAACGGCGAAGCTCCGTGATTTAGCGAAATATCCGCACCGGCGCTACTTCAACATTATTGTTCGATGTAAGCCAATTAGCGCGCGAAATCCTTCGAGCGAGGTAATTTTTTCTTTGAGCAAACGTAACAGGAATGTATGGATATTTTGCTTTCGAACCTCTAACCCTTCCTTTCTCCGCATATCTGACCCGGTTCTTCCCATCGACTCCCTGACTCCGGTGGAAAATATTACAGTATCGACGTATGGATATATTTAAAGTTTCTCCGAAGACATTATTCGCTGGAACATTTTCCGCGATAATTTAAATCACACGTACGTGTCAGCGTCAGTCGAGACGCGTTTCGGCCCGGCGCTCTTTAATTCTCGTCGCGATCCGCTCGCGAATATTCCGCTTAACAAAGAGCGCTCGGGAAAGCACTTCTCCCGGCGGCGGTTTTTATCAATCCCCCTCTGGTACTACGCGCCCGTAATTAGGTCAAGAGAATGGAGGTGCCTACCAATCGGCTCGGCCATTATCGAAATCCGTTGCTCGTAAATTTCCAACGATACTATCGACACTCGGCCGGGACGGGCGACTGTTGATCGGTTACATCATCGTCGTTCGTCGCGTCATCATTGGTGTAGGAGGAACTCGAGGTAAGGTTAGGTTCTCTCTCTCTCTCTCTCTCTCTCGTGCTTTACGATCGAAGATATTACGTCCAAGTTCGCAACGATCGCTCGGCATCGCCGACGATTACGTATCGTCGCGCAACCATTTAACGACGATCTTAATTTTACACCGGCATCGCCTGCAATACCTGGCATCTCCTTCTCTCACGATGTATCTCTTGGTATCTCTCGGAATAACCGGGACCACCGTTAACACTTATATAAGTACCTTCGCATCGGCGTAATGAAATTTAAGTCTTCGATCTTACGGCTCGAGAGTCCGGTAACAAATTCCGAACTACGTTGTCCGCCTTCTTAGGTGCACTCGAAGATGAGTCAAAGCGCGTGTTATATTGCCTCGAACGCCGCTACTAGCCGCTATTCCCGCTAATGACGTCGAAGTTCGCCGCCGGGAACCCTCCCGGCTACGTCGTAAAGCCCTGGAACACTGGTTTTCTGCCCCATTAGGTCTCGGAACCTTATTATAAAACTTTAAGGTTTTAAGGATATAATTAACGAAGAATGTTCTCCCCTTTACGACTCCTCGTCGACGGACGAAATAAACAGCAGAATGTACATCCTCCCTTTTCTTGATTGATTTCTGTCTTGAGTAACTTTTGGCGTCGCTTCGCGATTAAAAATTCTCAAGTTTTCTCTCGCTCGGAAACTCTGTCTCTCTCGCTCTCTCTCCCTCCCTCCCTCTCTCTCTCTCTCTTTCTCTTTCTCCCTCTCGCGGACACGGTTTCTTTGGATCGTCATTTCTCGTATTTCTACGCTGGAGAACTGCTGGATTTCGAGGTGTTGTCACCGAACATAAAATTAGAAGGTAAATAAACAATCGATAATTTTACCCCCATCTCTATGTTTAGCTCGGTTACTCGGTGGATATTATCAGCTGGTAATTATTAACAGGGTGCGCGCTCTAGGGATGAAACCAGGGACGCGTAGCGAGTGGAAAAGATTAATATAGTTGAAACGGAGTCGCCGAGACGTGTCTTATCACGGCACCTGCAACGCGCTTTGATAAATATCTCGTTCGCCTTGAACTGGAGTCCCGCGACGTCACGACGATAAAACGAAGGGAGAGAGAGAGAGAGGGAGAGTGTGTGTGTGTGTACATCTGTCGTTTAATACTTTAATACGCCTCCTGATCAAGAGATGCAATATCGCCGGATAGGTCGCCGCGTAACACAGAAACGCGGGTCTTCTTCGTGCAATGGATGTCACGGAACAAAGAATACCTTCGTATTCGGAGACGTAGCAGACGGTGTCCGTGTGCGAGCGCCGGCACGATATCCAGCTGGCGGAATTATAGACGTGAGGTCGCGATAAAGGCGGTCGGGAAACGGCGAGTGGGAAAGATTGTACTCGGCCGAGGGAAACTCGAAAGAGAGAGAGAGAGAGAGAAAGAGGGAGGGAGAAACAGAGAAAGAAGCGCAGGCTGGTCGCGAACGGCGGACGAAAGGCGCGCTGCTTTTCGTAAAGCGGGAAGATTAAAAAAGCGCCCGCTCGCGAGGATAAGTATAAAGCGGTACGCGGGAGCGCTTTTCTAAGTGAAAACCCCGCTTCTTAGAGACGCGAACGAGAATTTACGGCTGTTTATGGAGTGTAATAAGTTACGCGCGAAGATTGGAAAGTACGAACGCGCGCGCGCGCGCGAGCATTCCGGGGCCTGGTTTTTACAGCTCGCGCAGCTAACGCGAAAAAGCACCGCGGAATACATTCCGCGATATCAACGACAAATAACGCGCGTTGCGCGACGACGACGACGACGACGCGCATTGTGCGCTCCGTTGTCGAGGGCCGCGCGAAACTGCCGCGTTGAACGACTCGACGACGGCCACTTCGTGATCGTCGCTACGAGAGAATTCGCGCAATAATAAAAATTAATGGCTCCCGCGGTCGGTTTATTCGCACCTTCTTTCCCCCCTCGTCGTTTGCATCCGCGCTCTACGCGTACCATTACATAATTCCGCATTGCCGCAGTCGGCGAGCGTAGCATCGCCGCGCGCGACGAAGGACCATCCGGCTGGCTGAATGGAAAATGGCCAGCAGCTTGATATTACAGTCTGCCCGCGCGATCTTATACCGCGGGCACGACTTTATTCCCGGAAATACGTACGAGATACGAGGTCGCTTTGTAAATCCGCCCGTACTTCCGGGGGATTTCCGAGGGGAAGAAAGAGAAACGGGATTTATTACATTTATCTTTCGCAATCGATCTATCCTGGGGCAAGAAAAAGCGTAAGACACACAAGCGCGCGTAGATCTGTAGACCGATCTGGCATAAGCGAATGCTGCGACCGACGTCGAGCGAGGAAGCGCGCGATCGATCGACCGCTCGAACGAATTCCACGCGCGATGCAACGTGCAATCTGCAAGTCTCTGTATTCGACTGAGGACTTTAAAAGTGCATCCCTCGTTATATATCTGAGATCCCAGGGAGAGAGTCGGGTCGTTTCCGACTCATGCTCGAGCAAAGGAGAGGACGCGCTCTCACAAGACGACGAACCTCGGGGCACCGCACGGACAGTCGCTCTGTCAGAGCTAAGTCGTCCGGTCGTAGCGGTCACAGAGAGGACAGAGTAATCGCACTCACCGGACTGTGTTCTGTGCGCGGGTGCGGCGGGTGCGGGCGGGACCAATCCGGTGATGCTGCAAAGCGTCTGTCCGCTGCCGTACTTGAGAGCCCTGCAGTGGCACGGTGTGGTGGGCGTCGTCAGCCCTTCGTTACCCCTCACAGCCCCGATCACCGAGATCTCGTCCAACTCGTGTCCACTGTCGTAGTGGCAGAGCCGGGTCGCACTGGTACTGGCCCCGCCGCCGCCGACGCCGCTGTCGTCCCCGGCACCGGCGTCGGATCGACCGCCGCCGGCGCCTCTACCGCCGGTTCGGCCCCTAAGCGACTGCACCAGCCGCTTGGCGCCCGAAGACATTCCACGGAGGTGATCCAGCCTTCCGGTCTTTGTTTCCTCTTGTTCTTGCCGAAACCGCCCGAGTACGCGCTCGGGGATGTCCACCTGCAAATTGCGCGCGCGTTTCTTTACTTTCTCCAGTCATAACGGTGAAGTATATCAAGTCAAATGTGAGCTATATGAATTACACGAATGAAATCATGAACAATTGGAGGAATGAACAAACAACACGCGCTCTGAAGTGGGATAGTCGGTGGGTCGAACGACGAGCTAGGGGAAGCGGCGGCTGACTATGCGCGATCCGTGACTACTTGGCCGGGCGAAAGGTACGAATGGTATTTCTGACGGACGAATCACCCGTAAAATTGAAAGCCGCCGGCTCGCCCGGGGGCCGTGTAACAGTTCGGTTGGCGCGAGATAAAAATTTGCCTATTCCTATTTTCCCCGGCGGACGTACATGATAAATAGTCAGTCCGACGCATATATCTCCTTTAGTTCACTCTCTCTCTCTCTCTCTCTCCCGCCTTATCGATTTTGACCGTGAAGCAGCGTGCGCTTCGAAGGATGATGCTTTCTGATAACGTATGAGAGACCGTCCACGATCTCCGCGTGCACGTCGCGCGCGCGTAAGGCGAAAGGCGGCGGAGGAAAAATCCGGACGTTTCGCGTATCGAGGCGATATTCCCGCAAATAATTCACACTACGCGTTCGTTCTGACGTAAATCCGGAGGGGACGAAGTGCTGGAAACTCGGTGAAACATCACAGCAGATTAAGAGATCACCGACTGTATACTGTGCACACACATACGGAGCACTCGCACACTCTCGGTGACGGGGATGAGGTACGACGACCCTTAACGTCATCGGAGTTTAACCCTCGCGCGATTACGGGGGTTAAAGAGCAGACGTTAAAGGTCGTCATCGCGTCTCGCGTCCCTCCGCAATAAGAACCGATAAGCCGGATGTCTGGAATGAGGGAGTGGGGGCGATACCCGTTCGAGGGCGATAGCCGCACTTACCACGTGGTGATAGCCGCCCCGCAGTGGTAGCTCTGCTCGCTGCCTCGGCTACGTATACCACTAACGGTAGCGCCGCATAGCACGACCGCGACCGGTGTCACCGAGCGTCGTAGCACATGATCGCTCTTCTCTCGATCCCCCGGTAGGACACCGATGTATCCGGCGCGCACTTACGGCACTTCGCGTTTTTCCGCCGGTCACCGAACGCGCTACTCGATTGTTGTTACTCGAGCCGGCCGAGCGTCCGGGCGCGCCAACAACAGGAATAACGACGACGACGATGAGGTCCAACCGAGGGTGCAGTTCGCGCAACGATCGACGGCATGCCACGCACGCACGCTCACGCGCTCACCAACGAGAGGACGACGACGAGTGCACGCGAGTGGTAACACTTTTTGCGAACGAACGTGATCGATAGGCGTAGGACGAGGGACGCGTCGCTCGGCCCGCGGTCGTCCGCGACCGTCCCGTCGAGCGACATGCCGCGACGTTCGCGAGAACACGCGGCGCTCACCCACGCTGTCCGTTCCTCGCGGCCGGAGGATGCCCGATTGACGCGCGGAGACCCTCTTTAAGGGACGGCCGACGTGCAACAAGTGTCTCGAGCGACGGCACTCGTCTCACGTGCTACTGCGCTCTCGCCTACTCCACGTTCAGCCACTCGGCGACACGCTCTCCCGATACTCTTCGTCCGATCGGCCGACGGCTGGAGTCTTCGAACGATGTAACAACGTATCGGTATCTGAGGAGAACAGAGAAAGAGAGAGAAAGAGACCTCGGTTATTCGCTGCTTCGAACTCTGTGTATATGTGTGTGTGTGTGTGTGTGTGTGAGAAACGGGGGAGATCACACTCACCAAGAGAGAGAGAGAGAGAGAGAGAGATTGTTCGAACGCTCGTTTTCGCGAGTATAATGCCGACGTGTTAAGCGCGAGCGTGAGATCGGGTGGTAAGCGCGGCGCGGAATTTCCCCGAGCCCTTCGCAAGGGATTCGCCTCTTTAAGGCGTGAAACACTCGACGCTGATGGAGAAGTAATGGGTTGGAGATTAGGACACGCGGCCCGCCGAAATTGCTAATATCGATTATGCCAAACCTCAAGCGTGCCGGCCGGGTTCATATGTTCGTTACGCTCAGGTTAATCTCGAGGGAATTAGAGTGGCAAATGGGCCGTAATGGGCCGACATATCTCAAACGGACACTCCACTTGTTCGCAATGCGATGCTTTCTACACGCGATTCGTCTTGCGCGTATTGCCAAAATAATCAGCAACAAACTATATCGCAATAATAAACGCGGCGGGATTCGTCATCTCGTGAGAGAAATGTCTTCGGAAGCGCGATCGATCGGACTTGCGCCAAAGTTTCGACAGGATTTACAGCGACGGGATCTCGCGCGGATGAACACATTAAATTTACGTGTGTCTCAAATGATGATTTCCTCCGTTTCGCGCGATAAAATATGTAACGAGTGCGGGATGGAATTCTCCTCCCCCCCCCTTATTTATATCTCAACTAGTTCCCTTCTCGTCGATACATGCATGTCCGCTGCACGCTGTCGGCTGACGAGATGATGGATGCGTCCTCGCATTAGCTATACGGACGTCGCGCGAGAATGCGAGATGGGAAATATAAAGAGCGAACGCGCCGGAGACGAAAGAGAAAAGAGAGCCGAGAGAGCAAAGAGAGGACGGGCCGAGCGGTGTCTGAATACGACACTGTACTGCTGTCGCGTCTAGTCGACCTGACGTATTATTTTGTCCTATTATTCTCGCGCTGCGCGCAAAAAGGACACTTTGACACCTCGCGCTCGATCGTTTGACGTTGCCACACGAAAGAATGCGCCCACGATATTTCACGTTAACAACACGATGGTGGACGCTCCGCTCTCGCGGAAAAGACCTCCCCTTCCGTCCTATCAATCATGGGTTTTATTCGGCCGTTATCGTTACGGGCATCCTTTTTCCGGGGATTAACCAGAAGAAGCTCAACTAGAAAACGACGACACGCTGATACTGTACCAGTGTGTTACTTCGGGACGATTGTAATGTAGATTATCTTTTATGTTATGCTGCATTGGTTAATTCCTTCACTGTCATACCATTTCCCCTCGACCGGTGACTAAAGTGTCAAAAACAAAAGGTTTTCGAAAATTAATGAAAGTTTATTTCAGAGGGTTTTTGTCGATGCCGATGACGAATTTCAAGTCAAAATTAGAAAATTTTTTGTTACCTAAGATCATGGCCAATGTAGCGAATTTTAATTAAAACTTGTTGTTAGCTTGTAATAAGTGTAGACATTTTTCTCAATTATCTAAATATTGTATTTAATTCATTGCAAACTTGAACGTAACAAAATATCTCATAACGAAAATATTCGAAAACTCGATAGATTCTCATTTTCCCGATAGTTATATTTTTTTTTCCTAAAGCAACATTTGCAAATACGATTTAAAATTCATGTTTAGCACACCCTAAAACCCTTAAACGTATCTTGTTTCAATCATCAAATCGTTTTAATAGTTTTATATAACAAAATATCTTATGGAGAAAATATTTGAAATTCGGAAAATTCTCATTTTTCTAACAACCATATTTTTCCTGAGGTAATATTTTACAAATTGGGTTAAAAAATCGTGTTCAGTCAATATACATTCAAAAAAGACCTAGTTACATTTTGTCTCAGTGATAAAATCACTTTGGGGTTCTAATATAACAAATTATTTCATGAGAAGAAAATGTATTTTTGCGTCAGTGAACGCAAAGTTCAAAATGACGAGAATTCTCATCATCGGCAATCAAGGAGTTAAAACGTCTTACCAGATAAATGGAGTTCAGGCTCGATTCTTAACTGAGACAATATTTTTCGCAATATTCAAGAGAATCAATTAAGGTTTATTTTTATTTAATTAATTATTTTATTTAATTAATTTTAGTTTATTTTATTTAATTAATTAATCAATTGTGGGAATTTTATTGTTATTAAAATATTAATAATTGAGATACAGGGTCGGTTTGATGTGAGTTGTAGATTTTCCACGCATGTTTGAAAAGTTTGATGAACAAGTTGGTGCACAAAATTTATTTATATTGTCATTTATACTCCCATATAAATCTAATAAATGTATTCACGCCAACAACTGCACTTGGCTCTTATTGGCTTTTCCAAATTTTCAGTCATCGTAAATTATCGTGTTACAGCCGGTAGCTGATTGATCGTCGACTCGCTTATCGGGATATTGTTTTCTGAATTTTTCGATCCCCCGGTGAACGATGAATGAAATCGTTACATTAAGACAATACGCACTTTCCGCGTGCGCGCACATGCGCGTTGCCTTGCGTTCTCAAAGATCGATCGGAAAAATAATTAGCCGACGCGACGCTCTTCTTCAACCTGCGGGCGGAGCGTCCGTTCAAATTGATTCCGCGTAACGAGAAACAATGGCTGTCGTATACGGGATGAATATTAGGAATCCTTGCACAGCATCGGATAAATTATGTAGGCAACGAGAGTCTCGTTTTATTGCCGGCAGGGTCGTCGTGCCGCTGCAATCCGGGCGTAAACTCGACGGCTCTCTCATATGGAAATCGTAACTTGAAAGTATAATACGGAAAAAATATCCGCCGGTGGTCCATACTATCAGAGTACGTTTGTTTTAGCTTATCAAAATCCGAAGAAGTGAATCGAGAAGTGTATTTATTTCGGGCAAGAACGCCGAAACGCTGAAAGTTTACGATGTTAAGACGCGCGCGACGTGCAATTCGATAAATCTCCGTTCGGAAAATTCGCTTCTTAAGTGTCGCTTCGAGCATGACGTCCTTTAATTGGCTAATTTTACGTTTCACGGACGGAACGAACGTAAATCCGATCGTCAAATTGGAAACGAGAAAGACGTTTCCGTCCGCTGGAATGGATTTCAGATGAAATTAGCGCGCGACGCGACGCGACTTAACGCGTATAAACATTGTTAAAAATAAACATACAAATATATACGGACAGATTATACAGACGCATATAAATATATATATATATATGTGTGTGTGTGTGTATATGCGTGCAAGTCGCTCATTTGCTCAGTATAAATATCAGAGCGACACTCGCGAAGCAATTTCATTAGTGCTTAATCTTAAATTGCCCCGACGTCTCGCTCGGTGCGTAGCTCTCTGTGCCGCTGCTTTAATCAGAGTGTGCGTCCGCGACGTATATCGCTCGGAAATGCTTTCGTGTACGTAGCTTCATAACGACGCTTACGAGACTCATCTGTCACGGACGTAACGATGCCGCGCAATTTATATGATACCCGTCACGGTGCAAATTGTAGAATATCCCGAAGGATGTCGTCAGAAAGGATTGTCAACGCAGGAGCCCTTATTAAATTGAACACGGTGTTACATTTGCCGTACATCCGGCAATGAATAAATTAAATAAAGTGAAGGGGTTATATCGCGATAATAAGTCCATAACGGGGGATGATTTATGTGTTAATTAAAAGTAACGGTCCAAAATTTTATTATTCTATTACGTCGTTTAATTCACTCGCGAATTTAGTCTATTTATCGATGCAACACTGGCAACGCCCGGGCAAAATCTGTTCGGACTTTTTGCCGAAATTCGCCGAAGATAAATCGCGGACGATACATATTCCCGTTGAAAATATTCCACAATGAAAACAGGATATTTGTTTGCAACGACCGTCATAAACTGCGACTCTCTTCCTCTCCGCCCCTCCCTCCCCCTGGCATTTTTTTCAATTGCGCGTACGCGATCGGCGCGGCGTGATCGATACGGCACATGCGGCGGAATAGTCCGGATGGATTTCCTACGTCGTGGTGTAAAAATGCGAAGACGCGACGAATTTCCCTAACGACGCCGAGCTTCTTCGGAGCTTCTTATAAGCTCTCGCGGGAAAATTCGATGGGCATTAGGAAGGAAATTCTTCGCGGCTTGATAAATGAAAAAATTCCAAAGAAATACGCAGAAACCAGTCCAAGTTCCCCCGTTTCGTAAATTTCTCGGATCAGGCGCGTACGCGGGTCGTTAAAGTGCAAAATTTCATTTCGCGAATTTAACGTACAGTTTCGCCCGGCGGCGCAGAATTACCGCAAGTTTTAGCGCGAGAGTTCAGCTCGCGTCTCGAAGGTGCATCGACCGGATTATTCTGCCGCCACGGCGACTCGTGCACACTCGGCGACTCCAAATAGCAGCGCCGTGTGCTGTCGTCGCCGGCAATAAATGCAGACACTGCAGTTTCTCACTTTACGGTCGGCGCGTTGACGTTAGCGCATTACGCGTCGCCGCCGGTGCGCCGCGGCGTCGGTTGATTGCGACGAATACGCGCGTCGCGATAGATAGAACGACTCCGCACAGTCCGGCGAACTGTGCGCGCGCGCGTCGATGAATTAAAGCCGAAATCTCTCGGCGGACGAAAACAGAAACAGAATCGCGGACAGCCGAGAATACGCGCGCGGGGAATTTTTTATGACCTGTCGATTTCATCGCTAATGGAAGCTCCAATCTTTGCGGATCCACCGATACGCGAAAGGACGTTGGCCATCGACGCGCGCGTCATCATGTAAATGATATTTGCGCGAGTTGCGATCCCTCCCCCGTTCGATTATTCAGAGCTGATAACGCGCCTGATTAAAACGAAAACAACTCGCGAATTAATCTCCAAGTCTGCGGTGACGCTCGTGCGCGGGAAACGCCATTCGGCGGTTTTCTCGCGACTGAAAATAAACACCTGAATTACAACCGCCGTGTAATAAAATGCGGACTGGATAAAAGGCGGGATTTCGGCATTATTTCGCGGGGGCCAAAATCCGCGGCAAAAAACTGGATGAAAGGTTCGCGTGTGTAAAAAAATATCGAAGGCTCGCGCGGAAAGTTCGTGCGCCTTTATTACTCGACGAAGTCGAGTGCGTGCACGCGCGCGTGCAGTCGTATTTTATACATTTTATAACATCGCGTTATATACCCACGGATTGTATTATTCCAAAAATCTGCAATTTGAAGCTGCAAAAAGCTGCGCGCCGTTAGGCAACCGGAAACAGCGGTGGACGCGAATGTTTCATGCACTGATGGATTCCATAATATCTATAAAATAAAAGAGTGAGAAAGGGAGAGGACGGGTGGAAGAGAGAAAGAGAGCGAGAAAAAGAGTGAGAGAGAGAGAGAGATAGAGAAAGGGGAAAAAGAACGCAAAAACATGTATATGGGTTACAAAAGTTAACGACACATTCTGCGTGCCCACTTCGTTTGTCGGGTTTATCGAGTTTGTTAAATTAAACTCGATATTCTGGTCGAAACTTCTCACGCGGCCCGGCTTTTTTACGCATCCGGCCGAACTGTAGCTCGCATGTCAAAAGTCGCATTTTTCAACGGCGCAGATTGCAAAACGAGCGAGAAAAAGCGGAAAAAGCGAGCGAGCGGCCGGAGGGGGGAAGACTAGGGGGGCCGCGCGAATGGAATTCCGCGAAAATCAAATGGAAACGGCCAATGTACCGAGTGAAAAGAGCACGGACTACTCCGCCGGCGCGACGCGTCCAATGTCGACTCCGTTGAATGCCGGTCAAAAGAGAGAGGCTTTAACTCTTTAGCCGCTGTGTACATAGGAGGGGCGAGGGAAAAAAAGCACAGCGTTAAAAGTGCGCACGTTACCGTGGAAAATATTCTCGTGGGAAACTCTCGTTTTTAATCATTTAGACGATTCCGCTTCCCTTTCACGATTGGCTCGCTCGCGCGGAATGAAGACGGCAAATCTGAGCGATCGAATTTTCGTGCGAAATGTGCGCGCGGTGGTATCTTCATCCTCTCTTTGTCGGCGGGACAACGATTCGACGCGCCGCCGCTGCTAAAGAGTTAAAGCTCATCCGCAGTTATTCCGGCTATTTTCCCTCTCCTCCTCAATAAAATCATATTTGCGAAACTCGATTCGACGATCCCTGCTGATACCTGTTGGTTGGCGCGGAACTCTTTGTCGAACATTGCGTGGGATAGGAAAACCTCGGTAAAGAGCTTTTGCCGCGCGCTTCCAGAATGGCTTTGAGCGGGGGCGCGCTGACTTTTTCGCCCACTCGCTCGCTCGCGCGGCATCGTAAGGAAGGCGGGAGGGAATTATCAAGCTGAAGCTCGACGGGATTGTGAAATGAACTCGGAAAACGTCGGGCGAAACGCGACGGAGCGTACGATTGACGCGTCTAATGACGTAGAAAAGTATATTTCGGTCGTGCAAGGTTTAAGCATTATGTAAGCGCGACACCGCGCCGTCAAACTTGCTCACCGCGAGCCGGCCTTAATGTCGCTCGATCGATAGCTCGGAAACTTGAAAAGGTCTTTGCGGCGGCGAAGTAGACAAAATGCAAGTCAAGCCCGGCGCGACACGCGAGATTTATGACCCGGGGAAAGTTCGACGGACGGTTTCGCGCGTCGAAACAAGAAGTATCCCGATCGCGGGCGTACGGATCATTCGACCGGGGGTATAAATTATCCTTATCGCGAGGATACGTCGAGCGTCAGCCGACGAGACCGGCCGAAGAATCGTTTCCCGCGAGAGCCGCCGAGTCGAAGCCGCCGAATCTCTTTCGGACAGACAGAGGGGGATTAAGCGTGCGATCGAACATCGATAATTCACTGCGCCAAGTTTTGCGGGGAGGAGGGATTTCGAAGCCGGTGTGCCTGAAACGGGGCAAGGTGCGCTAAGCCCGTGTTGCATTATTTAGAAGATTCGCTAAGTCCAATGGATCGTTCGGGCGTAGGTACGCGAGGCTTTACACGATGTAATGGGATTATCGCTGCTTATACGTGCCATACGTTGCCGTCATCCAACTACCTGAGACTTTAGACGAACTTAACTTATCAAAGCGACTTTATAGAAGGCCGGGGCCTCGCCGAATTATCTGCAAACTTTCCGCCCGCGAGTTCTAACTCGGCGTAATTCCGTTCCGCCGGTGAAGAAGCGTAATTATTAATAGCGCACCGCGCGTTGCAGAATGCTAAGTATGTTCCTATAATTCATTTTATTGCCCCCTTTTCGCGACATCGAACGCGCCTTCAACTTGCCACGGCGAAGTTGGTTTTCTTCGACGGAGAAATGGTTTCGCTTGTTGAGTGTAATTAGCGTTTCCAGCTTCGTTCCCCTGACTCCTACGCCCTCTCTCTCTCTCTCTCTCGACTAAATCGTAGACCGTTTCTTCGCGGAGGTTCAAGATCTGAGATGAAACAAACGTGAATATTTAACGCCTCGTATCGAGCCATCGATCTTAATTCTCCGCTTCTTTCGTCCGTTTTCTCTATTTATTTCCGTTGGCGAGGCACTTAATAAAATTTATACGATACTGTTGATGGAATGAAATATCGGTATACGTTCGGTCGATGTTGGGGGGCGAAATTTTTCACCTAAGATCGGATACGGGGAGTCAGACCGCCATTAACACAATTACATTAGCTCGGTAACGGAATGGACTGACAATCCGCAACGATTTGGTTTATTCGAGATAGGGAGCGTGAGTAGAAAAGATAAACTAATGCGATTAGGTTCAAGACAACGGAAGCGTGCTAACGATAATGCTAACACAACGGCGACGCTATATACGTATATGTACACACATACACACACTCGTAGGCCCTTATATCCACACACAGATTTGCGTGAAGGCTTTTCGAGCAGATTACTGGTCATGTGGGTCGCGTTCTAAGTAGCCAACCGTTGGCCAGCTTAACGGATTAACCTCTGTAAAACCCTTTGGGATACCGAGTTTATGCGACTGAGACGAAGCTATGACGTTTAAAGACGCATTAGCAACGTATCAGTGAACTCTTCTCTCAATCGCTTCGTTCCGTCAAAGTCGAGGCGATCCGTAAACAGTGGGATCGAGGGACGATAGTCCTATTAATTATACAGCGATAACAATTCATTTCCATTCACTCCGTTTTTAGTCATTCCCGATTTTCACCTCAATGTTCACGATTGAAATCGGAATTTCGATCCTTAGGACGTGGGACGTTTCTTATAGTGAGGACAAAAAATAAAAGATACAGGGGGACATTTTCAGAATAGAGTAAGAGAGAGAGAGAGAGAGAGAGAGAGAGAAAGAGAAGAAAAAAAGAAAGAAGCGCAATTTCGCACTGCGCATTTTTAACAAGCTGAAGGAACGTCGTCGTACCTGCCGGAGACTCCGTTTCCTACCGAGTCGAGTCAATCGCGCTATTACGAACCGCGTTCAACAAGGGTGAACCTGTGACGAGGCTTGTTACGCGTCCCGCGAAATAGCAGGGGGCGAACTTCAAGCCGTAGCGGCAAGCCGCAAAGGCGAGGAAACGGCTAACAAAACAAAGCACACACGCAGACGGCGGCGGGTTCCAGACGACAAAACGGAAGGCTGGCTGATCGGAAAGTAGGTTCTCGTTCCGGACGCCTGCTGGCGCTCCGAATTGTCGCTCCGGCCGGCATCGGTGGTTAATTCCACGACGCGGCCCCGGTCGTTAAACGGGAAAATAAAGTACCGCACGCGCTCGCCCGTGGCTCGCAGTGGCAGCGAAAACCGCATCGGAGCGGCGGCTGCGGAAAATACGCGTCGATGACCGCGTACCGCGGGGAGGGGGAGATTGAGAGGGGAGGCCTTCGTTGCAGGCGACCTGATAATCACCGGCCGGCGAGTCGCCGCTGGATTCTCGCGCACTTTTGTCCGCGAGAGTAAATTCACATCGCCGTAAGTGAAATATGATAATGTCCGTAAAGCGAGCGAGCGCGCGCTCACTCTCTCGCGTGCACGCTACGTTTTGATGGGGATGCCCTTTGACGCACAAAAGCCGCCGCGCGGAGCGACGTTGTGCCGAGACACATTTTGCCGGGAAGCGCGACGCGTAATTACATATTTTTCCACTTACACCCGATGAGCAGGGCGGGACGCAGTTCGTCGTTACACGGCCGGCTTCCTGATATCGCCGGCTCCCTTTATCTCTGTGCGACGGACGAGTCCAATTAACGCACGCCGGTTCCGCGCGTTAATGGCAGCATGACAAGAATGCACGCAATCTGGTTGTCGAAACTTCTGTATCTTCTTCGTGCTCCTTACGGTATATTTACGTTTCAAGACAATTCCAAGTTACACCGTGTCGTGGAATTAATATCACAAGCGAAAGGTTACATTAATCTCTCCGACGTTTTTTGCGAAACGTGTTACTTGACTGAGACAGTCCAGTTAATAATCCGGTCCTAAATTAAAGGTGGTGAGTCTCCGCGTTTGATTCTCGTAAGATTACGAGGCTCTCTCGTATCGAAATTTTGAAACGTTCGCGACTCACGCGTAATGAACGCTCATCACGCCGGTGATAGCAATTGCACCGTTAAATCTTCGACCGCGCACGGAGATGTAGCGGCACCTCGGCTGCATATAAACTGCCAATTACGGCGCGATTGCCAAATACAAACCTAGTTACGGATAGTATCCCGATTCCGGGGAGATTGCGCGGATATAAGGTGGCATACGTATATTCATGCGCAAGTTATATTGCCTGTTTAGCGTATTAGGTCGACTGACGCTGTAACTACGTTAGCCGGTAGATGAGTTATGGGTATCTGTTTCGTGTAACTTCGCGCATTTAAAGCGGCCCTTTATGCTAAAAGGGAAGTCAGTGGGGAGGGTCCGAGAAAGGGGCGTTCGAGGAAGTCGTGCTCGATAACTTGCGTAATAATGCAGCCAATCTGCAGCCAAAAATGTCTGTGCGACTTTCGCGGTAAATAAAACAGACCAGGTGAAACAGGTAGAATTGGTAATGATTTTACAGCCGGTAATAACGTAGACGGACGTAAATATCGTCACTTTCCGAAATTGTCGCGAAACAACGAAACGATCGTATGTATTTTCGTTATAACGTTGCGTTCATCAACTTTTATCATTATAACATTTCATAGGAGATTAACGCGATTTCGAGAAATACCGGTAGAGAAATAGCTTAATTCAAAGTCAGTACAGATGCGCGCAGTAGTAAGCGAGTTATGCAGTTTAGGGTATTTAGCAATCCTCAGGGATTGTTCCAAGATGCTTCGCAACTCGCCGAAACTGTGTCCTACGGATGAAGTTCCGTTGATTCCGTTACCTATCCTCCCCCTCTCTCCCTTCCTCCTTCCCTCGCTCTCGGTCGGTTGTGTTGAGTTAAGGGAAATTAGCGACTCGGCGGTGGTTGGTTTTAAATAGCGCGAGTCGCGATTGATACGTTCCACCGCGGAAACTTCTCGGGCGTTCTTGTTTTAGCCAAGGGTCTGGATGAAATTCATTTCGTCAAAACTCTCTTGCTTTTAATTATGCCGCCGGATATTATCTTCGTATCTATGTTTCTAGTCGCGAACGGACGCGCCAAACTGATGACGGAAGACGTTAGGCGACCGCGAATAGAATTATGTTTCCCCGACGCGAGTCTGTTCTTCCGTGAACCCTGATCGAAATTGAAACGACGTCCTCAGCATTCTTACCCTCTCTCGAGCTCGTGCACTCCGTAATTTGCGAATGGGTCGGGGGGAAAATGATCTCGTCGCTGAAGATATTTCATAAAGACCGAGGTTCAGTTTTCACGCTCGCCGGGGGAGCTTTGACAGGGGATCGCTTTGCAATCAGAAGTTCCTATGGCGATGCAAGAGACGTCAGTGTAAAGGCCGCTGCCGAAATTCCGGACAATATTGGTCGGATTATTCAACCGGCCCCTTGCGAAACTAGAAGAACGTCGATTCGAAAGTTAAAGTGAATATCGCGCACCGCAGAATTTCATCGAGCGCGGCCGACAAACATCGTACATCTTTCATGTTACGTATCGCGCGCCACCTTGCGCCGATACAAAATATAATTATACAACACGCGCGAGAGTTAAATTATTATTTTATTATTACATTAATAGACAAGTCTGTTTACAACAATTTGTATATTTCAATAAGTTCACGCAATAATAATAATTATTAATTCTAATTATAATTAATCATAACCATAATAATGTTGAAAAATATATTCAGCTGTTTCTGCATATTTTATATTATATTACTTACGTTACTTTATATTATATTACTTTTATTTTATGTTATATTTACATCGGTTACCAACGTGCATTTTATTTATTCTAACAGTAGCCGAGGCAAGTAGAGAGAGGAAGAGAGAGAAGGGGAGAGAATCTTGAACGAGAAAATAAATTACATTATAACACTCTCATTAAGGGCTGAACTATTGACAACGGGCGCCCGAGCGAATTAAAGTCAAAGCGAGTACTTAACAGGTGAGGCGTTTACGATGGCGTAGATAGCGTTTTCTAATTCCTCTTTATTGGAAGGGGCATCGTCGTGCTATCGCGGGATGTCGTAAAGCAGTGAGATCGATAAGATATCATGATCTGCCGCTGTACGAAAACAAGCAAATGTAGGATATGTTGCATAGATTCAGGAAAATTGAATTTCAAAGTAGGTTACATGAAACAAGTTCCGCGAGGGGAGCAAATATGCACATACGCGTGTAAGGAATAAACAAAAATCGTATGAAAATAACGAATTTCGTCCGAGACTCTTGACTTGCAATCAAAAGTTTCATATTTCAGCTCATAAATAAGTAATGCACTCTCATGTTATCTCCGCTTTGTGTACGCGTCGGTAAATTCAAATTAAATAACGACAGCGCGATAAGCTCCGCTTTTATAACCTGCTTCTGTATTTTAATCTAAGACGAGTTTAAGAACGGAAATTTTTTAAGCGATCGAAAAATTACGCCAAGTCTGACTGAGAGCGGCCTTTCCACTATCTGATGACGTTCTTAGCGTAGATATAGATATATATATATATATAGATAGATAGATATATACGCAGCTGCGACGGTAATGTAATTTTTTTTAACGGAAGGAAAAGTTAGAGAAGGTCCTGTTGCTCGGTTGAAATATCGCGCTCGCAAAAGCGGCAATAAACCGTGCTTGCGCCAAATGTGCGAAATTGCCGGCACAGTGCAAGAAACATGTTTCAAAATGCATCGCGCAGGTACTTACGCAAACCGCCATCTATCTAGATTTTGCTAGGGGCACTCGGTAGAACTCATTTTTACACGATTTATGAGACTTCGGCATGGAAATTTAGTTTTTAATTTAATAACCTCGCTTTCTCCTTCTTCTCTTTTTCTCTTCTCTTCTCTCTCTCTCTCTCTTTCTCTTTCTCATATTGATTTAAATTTCAATCGTGTTGCTCTTTGGTGCGGTACAAATCGTATTAAATTTCATCGCGAATTATTATCTGGCGTATCGCACTCATACCGCACACACTTCATCATTATTTTTTCGCTCAAGCAAACGTTTATTGTCCGATCAAATCTTTCATTTAAGCGTTTTTTCCTATATTTTAAATACTTTTTTCTCCGTCTGCGTCAATCATTGTCCGTACGACTCGAAATATGGGATACGATTTAAAACAACAATTACGTAACGTAGGATTGAAAAAAAATATTTCGGAATTAATAGCAGTTTGTTGGACGGAGGTGGAGCTAAACGTTCAATGAAACACTCGCGTTCGCCAGAGCGATTTTCCAAGTTCGATGTCGCTCGTCGGGATGTAGTATATGTATATCGTATCGCGCAGAGATAAATTATTTCTCGTCAGCGTCCCTCGTTTGCGTTCGACATACCGAGCCCCGAAGGCGTAGCCGCGCTGAAGATAATATTTCTGTATCGATCCGCTCAACGTAGTGTTATGCAAATGCGAACACTCTTCTCGTGAGATTCCGTCGCGCGGACGATAAATCACGAAATTTCATCAAGGACGCGAGATTTTCGCCGAGTGGGGGGAGATAAGAAGAGAGAGAGAGAAATCCCGCTGATCATGCTCACGCATTACGTGCGCACGTGAAACGTGATCGATCGGTGCAAAAATTCTCGCCACGTGTCATATTACGCGCGAGTTTCGCAAATTAAAATGCGAGCGTGATCATGCTTTTAACGTTTCGCGACGCAACTGCGGAACCAGAGCAAATTTTTTTCTCTCGCTGGTGTTTTTACAAATAACTCTCACGTTTGAGTCTTTCGTTTAATATTTATTTTCGGTAACTAAAGTTGCGAGTAATGTGTTATTACGATCCGTGATATTTTTATCAGCGGGAAATGAAAATATGCATTTCACGAGTCGGCGAGCGAGACGCAAACTTGATCTTTTTCCCATTTCTTCTTTTTTCTCACCTTTCGGCTGAAAGGAAAAATTTCCACCGGCTAATGTTCGCGCGAGTTTCTGAAGATTTATTTTCACCGGGGGGAGCGAATATCGCAAAACGAGTTTGGTCGATATCATAAATTCAATTTGATTCCCTTATCGCTTTTTCGACGGAGAGTTTAACAAACTTCCGCGACGTTGAGGTATGTGTGCCGAGCGTATCGGGATTATCCGGGCCTTGCTGGCCAAGCATCATTCATGAGCTTAACAATTTTGACGTTATAACAAGGGAGTTAACAGTCCAATCAAATGGACGAATCTAACAACGACTACGTCTGAACTATAACAGATTGAAATTTGTATAACTTTCTGGCAATATTGACGTTTGCCCTTCGCAAATTCTCACATCGATCGCGAAGATTCGTGAATTCAGTGCTCCGAATTAACGGGAAGCACTCCACACGCCCGTTTATATTTCTTTTGATTACGGACGGATTATTTCATCAACATCAGAGTCCAAATGTTTTCATAAACAAAAGTGAAACAAATTTTGCGTCAATTTCCGTAAAGCGGTTCGCGAAATACGATTCGTGGGCGCCCCGAGGGCTTTTCTCTTTATCTTGGCTATAATCTGCTTTTGATAGGATGCATACGTCAACAACGTTGATACCTGTGCACGCGAGCTCGCACACACTCACGCATGCACGCACACCTGCTCGATATGATTGGTTCATCCGCATGCGGAAACCAGCTGCAATGAGTAAACCGAAAGTTCGTTTTGCGCCGAGTGCGCAAATGAACGGGAACGCGCGAATTGCGTATGCATACCGCGAATTAAACGGGTAAGAAGAGTTAATGGAGGTCGCCGGCGCGTTTAACCATCGAGAGGCGGATCGTTATTGGATGGCGGGATATGTGCGGGTGGAAGAGAACGCGCTTGCCTTCTTCGCGCCTCTGTCGATACGAGAATTCAATTTCTGCTAAAGCGCAACGTGGGCCGTTCTATTGACGCGACTATGCATTATGGTATCATGTAATATTTGTACAGGCGGATGTACTCGTACGTCCTTAAAAATCTATAAAAATATGTTTCCAACCATTATAAATGATCACCGCTGAATATATATATATATATAGTCAATTTTGATAGTGTGACAGATGTGACTAAAGGTTTGATATCAATACGAGGTAATCAATATGTCTAGCATCACACTTACCGATGAGTGATAAAAGAAAAATAAATGATAACAATTTACGATTATTTGACATTGTAATGACTGCTGTCCAGTTTATATCAGGTTTGAAGTAAAACTTGAAAAAAATCACTTTTAGCCGGGAAATATAAATCTCAGACTATTGTGCGTTGTCGCAACGTATGAGCTAAGCCGCGCGGGGGGAGATTATAAACGAGAGAATACAAATCCGCTGTTCTATGAATAAACGCGCGAGTTTTCGAAGAATTTCGAGAAAGAAAAAATTCTCGTGGCTCGAGTAACTTCCGAGAAAAGTCGCGTTCCGAGTCACACCCACACGGTTGGAATGAAATAATTATTTCCGTATACGATCTTTTGAATGGGAGTTTCTGTGTCAGCGGGAGCAAAAAGTGCAAAATGTTAAGAAGATAAAAATATCAAAAGGGAAATGAAATTAGAGTCGGCAGCAATCACGCGGAAAGTTCAGAAGCGCGTGCGTCACTCGTTCTCGTTTACGAGGCTCGGTCGTTTCGAATTCGACGGGGAGCGATTGTGAAACACCGCGAACGCTCCCCCGCGATAATAAAACCGTTATTGGAAACGGTGCGGCTCGATATCGTGTCTGAAATTTTCACCTTGTCATTTACCGTGCTCCGGTCACCGAAGACACGCGATCCGCGAAGGTAGTTCCCCGGGTCTAATATGATACCCGCGAGTACCTCTGTCTACGCAGACCGTGTCTAACCGAAAGATGCGGCAGCTCCGACGTTGAATTCTCTCACCTTTCTGTAGCGGAGCACGCCTCGCGTCCCTCGGGACGACATACGACCGATGGTGTCCGACATTTTTCCGAGTTGCTTACGATCTAAGCTCGCAACATTTCGCACCGTCTGATTTCCCTTATCGGATTAAGGCCGTAGACGATGTCGGATGAAGTTAAATGACGGTGTCTTCGTCTCGCAATGACGGACTTGGCGGACACGCTGTGGAATTCGGGACTACATGATAAACCGGCTAATTTTCGCGTGCAAATTCAACATCGGCAATACGACAATCGATTTGCGATTGTCGTTGGGGGACATCTTCGATTAACGCGTTAGGTTTCCTGATGTTTTTTTCAGCGATATCCTCTGATATTTTGACGCAAGGGTTCGTTCGTCGAGTTTTTAGAGTTCCTCTGTTTGGTAAAATAAAAAAAAGACATTTCCGTTTTACACGTTCGATTGAACCTTTAGTATCATTTACATCGCTCGTTAACTTCTGTAAAAATGTGTGGCTGCGGCCTGAAAACTACTGCCGATGTGCAAATAAAAAGCGGAGGAATTAATAAAAGGATCATCGCGAGGCGAATTTGACAATTTCCGCGGAGGATCGTGAAATATTAACGCGGACACGGCTCTTCCCCGCGTTTCACCGGACTTTATAAGATCGCCACGACTTTGAATTGTTACCAGCGTTAGCACGGCGGCACGCCGCTCCGGGCGAAATCGCCATTCCGCCTGGAGAACACCGAAATATCTCCCTTCCAATCCTGGGGATCCGTTTTAGCAGAAAATCGATCGGCCGTTTATAACACAGAGATGCGCGTAGTCGCATCTCGTCAGTTTTACCCAAATCGCTTTTAGCGTTAACGATTTTCAAAGAATATTTTACTTCGCTCGCCGGTTGTAATTCCTTCTCCCTCTTCCCCCCCTCCCCCCTCCCCATTCTCTCTCTCTCTCTCTCACTTTTTCTCTCGTTCTCTCACGCGCGAGGACGAAAAAGGGGAAAATATCGTGGACGGAACGAAAAGCCGAATTATTTATACGAAATCCGGAATGCGATATCAGTCCGGGGCGGCTGTCCCAGTTACGATATGTTCGACATAATTCCATTCGTCGTCGTCGTCGTCGTCGGATATTCTTGATCGGATCGCGAGCTCGGCATCGCGATAAATCGCGTACTCGAAAATCGAGGTGGGATCTCGGCCGACGCGAAGCATCGGCGACATCGGGCTGTCGGATAGGGGATATTGTATTCGGCGCGGAGGCTCTTTCGACGCGCTACAAACTTGATCACGCTGATTTCCACGTGATATCCTCGCTCGGCTGGGCGAATCTGCGAGAGTCGCATTCGTTATCGCGACGAATTGCGTTTACCTCGACGCGACACGGCACGACGAGCGGGAACATTGATTTCGTCACGATGTCGCGAACAAGATTCGGCGCTCTTGATGCGAGAGAAGCGCGCGTCTCGCCAATCGCGTTTCATAATCACAGTGCGACGTGGAAGTTGTGAGGCACGAGCGCTCGCAAATCCTTCGCGCACGACGAGACTCCGCTTTCGACGGATTACGAGCGCGCGTCACTGAATATTAATATTTAGTATTCACTTATATATCCACTTCATTCGAATTCCTTATATATATATATCACGATTCTTTATATATATATATATATATATATATATATATATATATAT